>NW_023605791.1:0-60001 GCF_013339745.2 Dermacentor silvarum
TGATGTCAATGACCGTAAAATTCATTGCTTTAGCTAGAGTCCAAATTTCCCTGTTTACTGCAAGAACTGCCCTTTCAATTTTATAACCCTGCCTTTCAACCTCTGGCACCGTGCACACCGCGATTTGTACTTCTTTTGAAACATTCCGCAGGTCGGTGACCCCTTTGGCTATTTGCTTTGTGATTCCTGCTCCTCGTCCGTTCAGTACGTCAATCACTCCGCCCATTATCACCACTAGGTGTCTCTCCTCCATTGTGTCCCACATGCGTTCCTTGGCCTTCGCTATCACCTCTCTAATCGGCTTTCCGGGAAGCGCGCTAACCTGGACTCGTTCGTCTGCCCCTACCCTCTCTGCTATCGCCGGTTCTACTTTACGCATGTTGGAATCCCCAACAAAGACAACTCGACGCTTTCCTTCCCCCTCACCGCCGAAAGCTGCCCCCGAAGTCACAATGCCCTCCCCTCCTTTTTTTATCCTTGCCCTTGGCGTTGCTTTCTTCCCTGGCCGCGTCAGTGGTATCCCCTTCGTGACTATCACTGACGTTTCCGCCACTGCTTCCCGGCGTGGCGGGTTCGGCTGTCTCTGCACTCGCATCGGAGCCAGCTTCGTTCGCGGTGCTCGCCTCGATGCGTTCATCATTGCTTTGCAGAATGGTGGCGCTCAGCTGGATTTCTGCGTTAGCTAGCTTTTCTTCTGCCTCCTTCCTCTGCTTCTGCTCGATTTCAAGTTCCTTTTCTAGCTTTCCAACCCGCTTAGCTAACTTATCCTTATCTTGCTCTAGGCGGTCTAGCCGCGACCCTAGCACACACATCCTACAGATAAAATCTGCACCATTCGCTTCGCGTGCTGACTTAAACCGCGTTTCTTCCAGCGCGTAGGAACGCTCGCACTCAGAACAACGCACGCGTGGGTTCCCCCTAGTACCAACCATCATCTCGTACTAACAAGGCGTAGATGTGGGAAAAAAAATTTCTTTACCTACTTTTATCTAAGCGAGAAGACCAAGAAAGTGAGAAAGCCTTAAAATAATTTATAAAGATTGCTTGGCTAAGCTAACCCTCCTAAAAAAAACCAAAAAGTTAAATATAAAATAACAAAACTTATCTCTTTGGCACGCTGCTCCTGCTGCGCTGAAATGGCACCTCGACTCGACACGTCCGCTCCCGTCGGCTTCACTCGCGAGAGGTACAGCAGCGCCGCGGCGCGGGAGTTCACACAAAAAAACTGAGGGAAAACAACAGCGCCACCTGCATACTTGTGAGGTTGTAGTGGCCTCCGTGATGCCAACAATAATAACCAGTGAACTCATGTTTTGTGCCTTGTTAAACCCAGCTACCTATATATGTTGCGAGGCAAAACAAACCACCAAACAGACCACATTTTACGCTATAGTTTATCGTAGAAAGCAATTATATGACGTATTTTTAATTTTGGATTGCTTCCGCCGTCTGCAGATAGCAAAAGCATGGCCTTAGAGATCTGGTTATGTTATCCTTTGAAGCTGTCGCTGGGGCGTGAGATGAATGATTTTGACTGCCTGCGCCGTCACTTCGTTTTAGATGACTTCCTGCTGTCGTTAACATCAGCTGTAGGCTCAGAAATTGGCGAAACGATCTCTGTAGTGTGTCTCGATCGCGGTTTTCGCATAAAACCCCAGAATTGGTTTTAAGTCAACATTTTTGGCAAACTATGTAACACTGCGATTGGCCTGTGAATTGCGCTTGATATTGATATTGATAGACTAATAATCTGTGTTATTAGCCCCTCCCCACCCCCGCGCGCCAGAAAAAAAAATAGCAGTGCCCTTCCACTATATGAAGATCGAAGGCCGGCGAGGCTGTTGGTTTTGCTTCATTATATTTAAAATTTTTATTACTTTGGTGTTTATGTTTGGTTGGAAAGACACAACACATAACTTCGTTGCATCGCCGCGCGCCGTATTCTGTATGTGCGAGTGAAAGCGAGTTTAGGCGACTAGATTCGCACCACCTCGCACCATCGGCCTCAGCACGTTGGGCCGCTGCGCGTATCGGCTTCTCGTCGCTTTCGCATCCATTCGCGCTGTTGAGTGCGGCGGCGCTCCTGGAAGGCGTGCTCTTCCTTTTCGGAGTGAGCGACACGGGTCTTACCCATACCGAGTCCAAGGGGCAACTGATGACGTCGCTAGGGAAATGGCTATGTCACGAGATAATGAGACACAGCTACTGGTTGGTAAGACTATTGCGTTTTATCACTGACGTTTCGACACGCATCGTCATAGACTAGCGTTTGGGCAACAGCGTTCATCGCGCCGGCGCATTGTTTTTGTCTCTCTGGGTCCCACGTGTGACAAGGGTAATTCAAGGGCGCGTTACAGGTCCCCGGCCGAGCCCACAGAGGTTTGCGCCATTGAGCTTGGACCCTTTCTGCACTATCGCAGGATCGGCCCACATGAAATGCGTATGTGCCATTGCGTTTGTACCCTTTTTGCGCTACCTCCAGGATCGGCCCACTTGTCTTTTGTCAACATTTCGGAGACATTTTTTTTTCTAGATCCTAACCAAGGACAGCTTCGCTGTATAAAATTAAAAAAATAAGAAAAAAAATAAAAGTTCGTGTCATACACATTTTTATGTCACGTGCTTTGACATTAGCAATGACAAAAAAAAAAGCTGTGTACTCCTCTCATCAGAAATCCTAATATGCATTGCCATTTGAGTCTCTGGTGTACTTGTGATGCTAAACAACATTAGATGATGCATTTCTGATGCCTGTCTGATGGCACATTAGAAACGCATAACGTCCTAATCAGAAACTCACGGTTCATTTTCATAAGGGAAGTACGGCATGAAAACGCCGTTTGAGCGCGAACAAACACGCGATTTGGGCAGTATCGAAAATCTATCGCGTGAGTAGTCGGGGCCGCTACGTCCCAATGATTCCATTTGGAATCATCAAGATTGGCAAAGTTCTCCGGTACCCGCAAATACTTTTCACCGAATAAATTTACTGCGAAGGGATAGCATAACATTCATTGGGAACAAGGCTCCCGTGCGGGAGCCGAAACGTCTTATTATATTTTTTCAACTTTCGTGGTCGGTGTCCGTTTTAATTGTCACGGATAGCATAACACCTAACAGTCAAAGTCCAAATGTTCGAGACAAAAATAAAACAATTGTCGTACCTCTGCATGGTGAAAATAAAAGGGGATCTCAGCGAATGGCGGGAACAGTGCAAGCGATTCTTTTATTTTGTCGTTCAGATGTGGCAGCACTTCCTTGAGTCTACCAGCTTGCCAGCATATGTAGAGCAAGGGCAAAATTCGCGTTGTAGCGTAAGAACAACGTTTTTCTTTACCCGGGGTGGCCCACGGAGCTACAAAATGGATGATTCCGTTTGGAATCACTGGGCCTTAAAGGGTTAAGCATAAAATGACATTTGCGAACGTTAGCGCTGGCACCATTACTCCTTTCCAGATTCCACGCACCACCTCATACTTATTCTTGTCCCACAGTGCTCTGTGTTTCATTATTGCTAAATTCCGCTTCCCCTTTATTTTTAGATTATCTTGGTGGTTGCTTGAGTAAGTCTTTCCTTCGAATGTGTATAGACACAGGTATTTATATTGTTTTACTACGGGTATGACTTGCTGTGGAATTGACACCACGTAACACTCGTCTCTTCATTAAAGATCATAATTCCCGATTTCTCTGTGCTAAACTTGTCCCATTGTTTACAGCAGATCCACAATCCTATGTGTTCAGAGGAAGAGAACGTGCCTCATGCGTTCAGCTCATATATGCAGCTTTCCTGCTGTGCTTAGCAGTAAAATTCATTTGTCAAGTACCTTACATGCACAATAAAACTGGTGCCAGCTGAAGGGTTCCATATATCTATGGGATATTGTAACTTTTGTTATTCTAGCGGGCTTACTCGAAAGTATTTTTGGAGTATAGCGTGTGTAAAAAGAAAGGGTCGATAGGCGAAAGTGCCCTTGCGTCCCAAATATATGCCCTAGTGAATATAATTCTCTATAACATTAAACGTTCCCAAACTACACAGTGGGTTATGAGCGACACCATAGCGGAGGGCTCTAAATTATTGTTTATCACCTGGGGTTCTTTAAAAAATGAGAGAGAATAAATATCTTTATTTTGTGAATTCCAGAAGGACTTGAGCTCGGGCGGCGTCCTGGGGCCTCGCGATCAGCCGTTGCTGATCCTCGAGGTCGAAGGTGGCCAAAGCTCTCCCCCAAAGCTCGTTGATGTGATAAGGGTTCGGAGGTTTGAGCGGTGCCTGTCTGCAACCCCCTACTGTATGCCTAAGGAACCCAGGTTCTCCGCAGATGCGGCAGTGCGGAGAGAATAGTGTAAGGGCTATGACTTGATTTTTGGATGGGTGGGGGAACGTATTAACTTGTAGAGCTCGGAGGAATCTCTCCTGCTATCTAGGTAGGCGACACTAATGAAAAATATTAGGTCGTACTAGATTGAACGGTCAGGCTTCTGTAATAACGAATTGGTCGCTCGCAGCGAGTTTTTTCTAAGCGAGAAAATGAAGAAAATAGAAAAACGGACTGGCTTCGTGTATTTTACACTATGGTACCTCTCATGTGACGTCAGCAATGCCAGATTCACAGACGGCGCCAAAGAGAGAGTTCACGTGGAGATTACGTCAACTCGTCCGTTCTGGACGAGTTGACGTAGAAGCGGTACTTCGGCGGTAATGTTCTGCGCAACAAAGTGGTACGCTGGCACAGATAAAACGATGATATACTCTAGGACAAATAGTGTATCGATCTACTTCGACCTAATGGTTTTTTTATTTAGTGGACCATTAACTAAGGAGCGCTTAATGCTTTGCAGAACACGAGGGTCTATTCAACTCCCATCGGCACGCAACTTCAGCCACAGGGACTTTACGCTTGCGTTCAAGAACACTACTGCGAGTTCGAAAGCACTGAAGCGGGCGGTTTATTGTCAAAGCACAAGGCACGCGCCGGCTAGTCTTTCGACGTCGGTGGAACAGCAGTAGTGAAAGAGGCGGCACCCGCCGAAGAGTTGAGGCTGGTGTCAGGAGTAGTGATGCTAATCTGCTCGGGGTTCCACTGGACCTGCACCGCCTCGGCACCGGTGCACCCCTCGCTGACGGTGATCTCGCCAGTCAGCAGGTTGGTGCTGGTCACCGTGAGTGTGTGCTGGATCACCGGGCACGTCTGGGTCACAACCTCGACCTTGTACGAGTGGTTGGGCTCAGTCTGCACAGACTTGACCTGCGCAGTATATAATTAAGTCATTCAGTCAATAATTTTTTAACGCACGTAACTGCCTACGGGCTCATCGACAAAAAAGCTAGGTCGAAAGGGCTTGGCAGCACCCATTGACACGGGACAGAGAACTGCTGGATTAAATATTGTAAAGCGACAACAAAAGCTATGCAATCGGGGATACGTTTGAAGTGATTTTTATAGGACTAAAACAATACACATACACTAGAAATTACTCATTACACAAACAGTATTGCAGAAGACATTGAATAGCAGGCATTTTAACACATATCTGAAACTACTGCATCAGGTAAAGTCGCATGGTACACTCCATTCGAGGGGACGACGACACCGTATTTTCACTGTTTCAGTTAAACTGCAACCTAAAAAGCCTAGTTCCAGGTAGGGTAGACGTTGAGCAGCGTTCGCGCAAATACGTACGCCTGAAATACAAGTCAGCGCGTCATGAAAAGCTCGTAGGGATAGAAGCTTTTTACATGGAAACTCAAAAGGCGAGATGCCGCCACTACCGCTCGCCGTAAATGACGCAAACCCCTGAACGTTGAAAACATGCACGGTGCTTTGCTAGCACCTCCGAGATTAGGGGACGACCACGGCATGCTGAAAATCTCGAGTCCATGGTTTGCCATTTGCGTCATTTGCGCTAACCACTATAGGAACGTGTCGTCTGGTTAGGACACATTTAAAGGACGCTGACAAGACAATACACAATTACCAGTATTACAGTTCTGTCAAGACTGGCTTAACAGTATGTGCTACTCATTTATAGCTAAGGGGAACAGAGAGGTTTGCCCTTTATTGTTACTCGCTACTAAATAGAAGCCAATGACCCAAGCGCTGCATAAGAAAAATGAAACTGTCCTAATAAAAATGTAGAAAGAATAAAAACCTGTCGTGTGAGTTGTATATTATTATACCACTACTAAGCAGCTTATAGCATGCCATTTCTTGTCACTAGCCACAGGTGCTAGCCAAACTAGAGTACTGCACGGGCCGATTTTGCACGGGCACGGGCCCGGCCATTCGGGTAAGCCCGAGCCCGTGCAGTGCTCTAAACCAAACACACAACCTTCGGATGTCGCGTGCTGTATGAGTTGCAGGTTTTTAAGTTTGGCTCCCTGCGACGACAAGTTGTCTCTGCAGCTTTCATTTCTTTCGAGTATTATTTCTACATTTAAACTTGAAACACAGCTTCATTCCTTTACGCTTTCGTTTGACTATAGTTGACTGTTGACATCATTTAGTTCATCTAGTTGCCTTCTTCATGTATCAAATGACGACACTGTCAAATATGAATGAATTTCTTCGTCAAAACATTTTTAAAACTAGGTTTAGTGCTTTCTAAACGCATCAGTCGTCTGCCTACTCTCACGCATTTGAAACTGTGTGACGACATAAACCAGGAGCCACTCCTGACATTACCTAATGTAGTGAATTCTCACGTTTGCTTGCCTATGGCTGCCATAAAGAGCGTCAGCGTATTCGCTTAACGCAAAACACAGACAGCCCTTCACTGAAAATAATCAACACACAACCTTAGCCATAAAAACAAATCTTCTGAATGCTTAGCGTCATGTCTCTCCGAGAAGCAGCTACCAAATCAGCTGCCGCGAAGTCTGCATCGAATAGCGACAACTGTAACTGCCGCCAGATGTGTTACTATTTGGACCACGCGCCCGTGTGCCGCGGTTCTTGACGCCACACGTTACTGTCGGCGAAATACCTTACAGCTCTTACTCAAGTAGTCACCTCTTGTGCATCTGCCCGCGATTTTATGTACACAGAAAATCGCTGACAGACATCTTCTGGAAAGTTGTAGCTGCACCACTGACTGTAAAGGTTCTATTGGGACCTTCGCCTGATCCTAGTCATCAGCCTGATAGTCTGGAAGCTCTCAACAAATTTTTACAGGAGAGCATACTGGACAGGATACTATGAAGAGTCTTGGACCGTGCAAGTTTTTCGCCACCATCTTCATCGTCATAATCAACGTCTTCTCTATTCTTTCTTTTTGCACCCCTTCCCCCAACGCCGAGTAGCAGGTCAGAACATTGATTCAGGCCGACCTCTCAGCTTTTCTCTTATAATAAATATCTCCACTCCACTCAAGTAGCCAATTTTGGATAATTTGGTTTGATGAACGGGCTTCTGTATATTATACTTTTCGTTGCAGAATAACACTGAAATTTGTCGGTTGAGCATTTCTAGATTGCATGGTTCAACAATATGTTACTTGGATATAGATTTGAAAAGAGGTAGTAGCTATGGCGTTCCGCTGCTAAGTTCGGATGTCTTGGGTTCACGGCGGCCACATTTCGATGGAGCCAAAATGAGAGACCAAGGAAGCAGCAGCGGCCACCAAGGCCGACAGGCACGCGCATCAGCTAAGTCCAGTGGGGATGAGAGAGAGAGAGATGCGGACCGTGCTCCAGCTTCCGAGAGCAAGGATGACGCGGCGTCGTGGCGATGCCCTCTCCCCTCACGCGACACCTGGCACGTTATCGAGGAAGGAAGCGCTCCCTTTCGCCCGCTTTGCTCCGTCGAGGCGCGCTCGTGACGTGGGGTCGCAGCCAATGGGAATTTGCCTGCCCTTTCGCTGCTACAGATGACAGACGCCGGCTTTTTCGCTCAATGTGGCATTTCACGCTTTCGCATCAAAAACACTCGTGTGCTTAGATTTATGTGCACATTAGAACCGCGGGTGGTCGAAATGAATCCGGAGTCACCCACTACAGCGTGCCTCATGATAAAATCCTGCTTTTGGAACGTTAAACTGCATAATTCAATACAGTCGAACCTGGATATATCGAATCTGAAGGGGATTACAAGAAAGTTCGATATATAGGTAATTCGATATATAAAATAATAGGTCCTGATGCACACGGCGGCTTACCGATTGGTGCATCCGAAGGCCGCCAAGTTAGTACGCAACTCGGATAAAAACAGAAAAGCAAGCACACTTTATTTACCTGCAAAAAAATTCTGGATCACTTCGAACTTCATTGCAAAGTCCAAATTGATTAATTTCTTTACACTTGCAGCGCTCATAGCTCGTGGAAAAAGAACTCAGGAATAGGCATTCAACCCACACGACGATGCCACGAAAATCGGAAAGAATGAAGTTGACGTTCGAGGTAGCATGCGGGCTAGCCGAAGAGCTCGACGGTGCTCTACTGACTGCACAGACGACCTACACGGCTCAACTGACTGCACATTCTCTTCTCCACCTGCGGGTGCCAAATTATCTCAAAGTGCACAAAGAAGTGCACTTTGATGTCTTCGGCGTGGCGCTGCATTCGATATATTGAGTGAGCTGGTGAACGGGCGTTCTATATACGCGTGCATATAGGATCTTCAAGGCGATATTACAGCTGTTCGCCATACACAATAATTGGTTATATGTGGGTTCGATATATCCAGGTTTGACTGTATTAGTTCCTTTCGATACCCGCATTCCCATTCCAGCACATCTGCTAATGCCTGACGAATATCTCACCTCGCTGTCGGTGACGTCTCCGTCTTCTCCAATCATCGCCAGGTTAGGTGGTAGGGCTACGTGTGGGTTGTTCACGTGTCGCCAGGCAGGGAACGATGAAACAGATGTGTTAGCGCATACAACACGCTCAAACTATATGGCAATATTGTTCGTTAAGAACGCCGCGTTGAATCTCACCAGATCACTGCATTGTGCACTGAAAAGTGCGTTATGGCCCTTCTATAAAAAAAGACTAATGCCTCTATGATAACAAATTTATGTTGTGAATCTTAAACTGATCGTGCGTGGGTTCATCATGCACCAAGAGCTAGAAAAATATGATCAGTTAGCGCAGCGAGCAAGCACCATATCGGGTGCGGCAATGTCTTTTCAAATACAGAGGTCCGCATGAGTAACGATTCAAACACAGTCATCATTACAGCGTAACTTCCTTCTGCATGTGTAATCCCGCTAGATCGCACGGAACTGTTATTTCAAACCATAAGGTGACCCGCCGCGGTGGCTGAGTCAGCTAAGGCGTTGCGCTGCTGAGCACGAGATTGCGGGATCGAATCCCGGCTGCGGCGGCCGCATTTCGATGGAGGCGAAATGCAAAAACGCCCGTGTGCTTGGGTTTTACTGCACGTTAAAGAACCCCAGGTGGTGAAAATTAATCCGGAGCCCTCCACTACGGCGTGCCTCATAATCAGAACTGGTTTTGGCACGTAAAACCCCACAAAAAAGAAGAAGAAACATTAAGGTCAGCTCTGTCGCACATCGGGAATTCCTTCCTTGAGCGCCATGGTGGAGAAATCACCGCTGTACTTGGGTGCAGCACCAACGGATTCCTCTCCGCGAGATATACGTACAATGCAAGGCGCCCCAGCTAGGTTGGCAAGTTATTTCTTTAAATTATAAATCACACCAAGTGAACGAAACTTTGTGCATATTGTTCGCGATCGAGTTGACAAACCGCCAGTAATGTTTTTGCTTGGAACACAGAATTAGTTTATTACAGTTAGTTAAATCTTTGTTTACTGTTCTCTTTGACAAGGTGTTCATTAAGAAGTTATAGACAATAATGAAAGTAATCAAAATGGGATGTTTTCATCAAGGTAAAAAGTTAGCCTCCTTAATTTTTCCAACTGAAAAAAGGGCCACTGAATATTAAAAATGCCACGTAATTACACAACCACCTGCACCGGAAAGCAGCGCCCTGAAGTAGGCTTGCTATGTACGAAGGGGACTCGGCCACAAAAGATAACATGCGCACGCATTCTTCCGACGAAGCACCACAAGTTATCGACGTTCGTTTTGTGCTAACACCGAGGCGACGCATTATATAGGGCGCGGCGCTGTGCATAAAGCAATAACTCTCCCACCTTCTGCTTTTTACAGCGAAGCCGTTAAAGGCTAGGTTCCAGGAGATAGCGTCCGTGTAGTAGACCGACCGGCGTGTACAACAATTTCGGCTCCATGTGCGTGGTGGTTTGGCTACATCTGCGTGGTGGTTCCCCGCCAGTTATGCCTTAGCACATATGTCAAAACGGATGATGAATGGCCCGTCGTTATACCCCTCGCCACCGCCGATGCCTCTTTCACAAGTGCCGCGATACTCGGTGGCGGCACGTCCCACCAAACGTTGTGCCCCTTCGTCTCGTGACGCAGAGATCGTGCTGTTATCAGCAGTTGCCCTTTAGACTCGCTATGGGACTGACGCTCGTTTAACCACATCTTCCAGTATCCTGACGTCAGGATCCTGACGATGCCATGCAGTGTACCGCGGCTATGAACGCTGTGGCTCATACGCTAATCTATGATGGGACGGACTTGGCGCAGCAAACGCACTACTTGGCCATCGCGCCGGGCGAAAACAAGATGCTGGTGTCCTTGCTTTTTGACGAACATGCCGAAGACGCTCAATACAGTCAATAATGATAATATATAAATTCGCTATACCAATGTTCACTATAGCAGACGCACCATGCATAGTCACAGCTTCGCTGCCTTCCATCTTCCCAGTAGTTAAAGGGCTCTGATTTTTTTAGAGGTTTCCAAGCAAGCCTGCTGTAGGGCGCTGCTTTCTTGTGCGGGTTACAGTCACGGTATATGCAGGAGCCACATGCACTAGCTATATAGTGCAGGTGGGTGCGTAATCCCGTGATTTAGGGTGGTATCTTGAGAAGGGACATTATTTAGCTAAAAACACTATTTCAATCATTCCAATATTTTCGTATTACTTTCTTACTGTCGAGCTGTAAATTAGGGCAGTAAATAACGAGTTAGATAAATACCTCTAATTACACAATTGAATGACGCCAATAACAAAAATTACCGCTGGCTTGCGAAGTCGATTTTGAACAATATTTATTTAAATATTTTTTTCGCACAATGTGAGCTATCATTTTTTAAATGCTTGTTTCATGTTAGCTGCGACACCCTGTACGAAAAGCCACAGCATGCAACCCTCTAACGCTGCACCCACTGGTGGTCGACCGGGCACATCTTCCAGAGATGTACGCATGTTCTATCAGAGGGGTCGCACGTTGGAGAGCCGCTCATTGCTCAGATCTTGACGAATGACTATGCCACCGAGGTGGAGGATTTTTGTTACGCAGGATCTCGTGGCTTTGGCTTGAGCCTAGGCCGTTTTCCAAACATCTTCGAGGAGTCGGCATTCGCATTTTTTTCCTCTGCTCGGTGCAAAACATTAAGTAAAGATTACGAAAAAGGAACGTTACATACAGACGAAACAGCGCCCAACTCAGCGTACTTAAATTGTAAAAGTTGTAAAAGCACCAACATCGTGTGCCGCTCACTAAGCGCCTAGCCTCCGACATGCGGTATTAGCGCACAGAAGACAAATGTACACAATGAAAGAGTTTTCAGACAGAAAAACGCAGGTGAGTTTCCCCGTTAGGATGCATGCATAGCACAGAGTAGAAAGGGTTTATTTTATATAAATGCGTTATACAGAGTACATGCGCGTCCAGCGCCTACCTAGGGCCTGCCGGGGAAAACACTCTTCGTTGGATGCGCCGAGTGCAAAAATGACCTTTGAATTTCTCTAAGTGCCACATTAATTACAGCTCACTGCAGCTAGCTCCTGCGTAGTGGAACACACAACCAAATTATGTGCGTGGCATTTCACTGTCCACCTGGCTGTCTTATTTTTTGCTTTTTAGCCTGCGTATACAACTTCAATGCTATATTCAATGTTGTCGTATTCGGAACAATATTTTGTTCTTTTGCTAGGCAGTGACAGAATGGGTGAGGAGCATCTTCCCTGGAAGGCCGCTTAGGTGGCGCACAGACCACTGTAGACGTATTGACAGAGTATCCTCACAGTAGTCGGCCACCACGCCCCTGGTGACGTCGTCGTCACGCTTTCCGGCCATCGTCGAAGCCTCGGCGTGCGCGGACCGGCCCACCAGCTCCTTCTGCAGCCGCGCATGCATCGCTCAAGCACCGCCACCAAAACATGCAAGGAAGGGCACAGCTCAACGAACTTTGCGGGACGCCCTCGTGGCCGTTCCCATGTTATGCACAGGGGGCGCCAGTGATGAGCCTGAAGCTAGGATACGTTCCCTGGGCACGGACGCGCGTTTGAGGTGTCCTTAGCCAAAAGCTTTCTATCGGCGTTATCTTCCGCAGTAGATACATTGGCGTGAACCCGACAAAAGCTGGTAGAGTCGGCTTACCGGGCTGAAAACCGGTCGTTAGGTACATAAGCGCTAGCTGGTCCAGTCCAGCAAGCCTAGAGGCGAATTCGGTAAACGCGCCTACAAGGAGCGGGTGGACCACAACTCAACCCCCTTGGCAAGACGCAGTGAAACGCAGTCGAGTTAGGCCGAGTCCACTCGACCTGCTCGCGTCGAGTTCATGTCAGCGAAGCTACACATATGGGAACGTGCGCGTGAGGGAGACTCGCGTGCTCGTAGCCGTAGAAGTTTCGTACAATCTCTCACGAGAGGCAGTTACGGCGCTGTACTTTTCTCTTTTCCTCCTATTTAATAATCACTCACACACACACACACCCAGAATGGGGCAAAATGTCACTGTGATACTCCTTATGCATCTTTATCGGAAGGCCAGGACATCTCGAAGAGGAGCGTGGAGAACAATGTTCCGCGTGATAAAATGACTTAGTCTCTAATAAAACCGCAAGGAATTCTCCACAATTCTGTAGGAAAAAATGACTCCACGCAGTTGGATGTTCAATTGTACCCAGCGTGAACGTTACCAGCAGATTTCTGAGGTTGGAGGAAAGGAGGGAAAGTCAGTGCTCACAGTAGAAATGTTTAAACAGTATGTTTCTAATTTCTTTCACAACTTCGTAAGCTTTCTTTGAGTACACAGTAAAGATAGATGTTATATGGGATTAAAGCAAAACATGAATATACTTATTCTAGTTAAACACTTACTTGCGAGGAAGTAATGACGTTTTGGGCCAAGTAGTGTTCAAGATAAGCTGAACCAACCACATGGTCTCTCACGTGCACCATCTTAGAAACTCGGATCGACGGTACCGCCAGATTTACTTTACCTCCAGGTTATATTTAACGAAACTCAACGCTCGCAATTTTAATTGTGCAGCTCAGAGCCTACATGCATCCATGTTGAGGGCTCGGGGGGGGGGGGGGGGGTTATGACAACCACTGCGGTCAGTGCACCTTTGTAAGGGATCGCATGCCACCGTGGCTGACGCTGCAGTCAGGGCTTTGTGTGAAACATCGAAAACGTTTAACGTGATTGGTGAAGAAAGATTTACGCCACAGGGACAGTTTGGTCAGTCCGCTAATGAGAAACGAAATCAGCGGGAATTGACTGCTGCTAAAAGGTGTTTGAATTAGACTTCAACCTCAACGGCTGTTGATGTATGGGAGTTGATGAGTCACCTATAAAATATCAGTGACCGTGAAAGAGTGCTTGGTACTTCGTACTGCCACCAGAAATTTGATCTGAGTTCTCGAAATAATACGCAAATATAAGTTTTGCGGTGCAGGACTTACTATAGCAGAATGTGATCACCACATAAAACGACTTCAGGAACCTTAATCGTAGAATGTCGATACAACACCTTCGCATTACTATTTTTCTTTTTTAGCGGTGATGTGTGTGTGCTGCTGTTTTGTGACTTCTTGCGCCCTTTATAGTAACGCTTGAAAGTTCAACGACGAACTAAGGGAACCATCTGCAAAGATGGCCTGAATACTCTAAATATGATACGCATTGGCTTAGGTCGACAGTCATATTTCCCCTCGCCTAAGGGTATCAGCTCTGGTATGTCAGTCAATTTGTCACGATAAAGTTGCCAACACCACAACAAAAGGCCGACACCGGTGTTACAGAAAGAGCAATTATGCCCCGCGCCGGTGACACCAAAGATGCATCCCAAGCTCATAGGGAACTGGCGTGCAGTGTTCCCAGTGTGTCGAATCTCGCTCGTTGTCATACCTGATTCCCGGGCGGGAACAGATCGTCGTAGCAGTGTGTGCGCCAGTCTACCTTGCGGACCCGTCGTGACAGCAAGCGCCACACCGGTTGCCGCTAGCGGGACAAGGAGCGTCAGCGTAACGCAGATATTGGGGACGAGGGTCGGACGGGAAGTGAGGTAAGAGACGGGAACAAATAGAGGCAGAACAAAAATGCGTATGCTCATTCATTGCGTAAGGCGGACCACCGCGGAACTGGCGGCAATCAGAGCCATGTTAATCAGAGCCAACCAGTCAGAGCGATGAATTAATTCTACGCAATCTATGAAGATAACGTGAAGTTAATTGCTTATATGAATGAATGGTTCAATACTGCTACGTGTCTGTCATTTATAAGGTTCCTTAGCGCACAATTTCGCCGAGTTCAAGGCAAGTAGAGCTTGCAGTTATGACTGTGAAGCATCAGCCTTCCAGAACAATATTTTTTTTGTAATAATAACGACTAATTTGAGACTGCGCCAGCCTTCCCTGGCGGCAACGAAAAGGTCCGAGGCTGCATAAACAAGGTGGCGGTCACCGGCCCAGGTCAACGTTGGCGTACAATGCGCGTCACGCAAACGTTTCTCTCTACGTGGGAACTCAGACAGCTGTGCGTATGTGAAAGCTGACATGCGAGCACTGCGTGAGAATAACTGCCGGCTCACGTAGTACTGCTCGCCCTGCTCGAGGTCCTCCAGAATGGCGGCATCCGTGCGGCAGACGCTAGTGCCCCTGAGGGAAAAAAAGCAGTCATGTGGACAGGCCTTTCAGGTTGCTCTCTCAATTGGTGTTGTCTAAAACATGGCGTCTGTGACGTTTCGCGACTCCCGCATTGCTTACGGTGAATGCTGTAAGCAAAACCGTAGCCTTCGAGATATGTTCCTCTTTTCTAAACAGACCCGTCAACGGGCGGTGAGTTGAACACCTCCTATTAGGCCTACTCAGCATCAGCTATATAACACTTAAACGTATTCCCTTCTTTCTTTCCTTCCTTTTTCCTTCCTTCTTTCTTTCCATCTTTCTTTCTTTCTCTTCATTTTTTTGCAGCGAGAGTGTTCAAGGCCAACTGCAACTAATTTTAAACCGCATTACGCTTATAATTAATGTAGATGTAAAGCATCCTTCTTTAAAAATTCTTCATGTGGATGCTAGATGTCTCATGGAGAGCTAGCAAAAGTAGGCGTCCTCGACACCAAAATAAAAAAAAAAATAACATCACCAGTCGCTGGTAAAGACAGATAACTCACAACGCACGGCTCGTCGGCATTGCCTCCGAGATTGAGCGCTGCAGACAAAACGGCTGCCCGAGACGCACCGAAAAAGATCGCAGGCAACGTGGTGGGACTTCGCGTCACATGCGCCAACCACCGGGCTCACACACCGTGCGCTTAGGCGATATTTAAAAGCTTTCAATGCGATAAAAAATTGTTAATTACCAGCTCTGTGGCTTTGCCAACATTGCTTCAGCCGTATGCTTCTCAAATAAGGCCAAAGTTAACTTTTATTGCAGTTGGCCTCCAAACGGTCTTCCGCAACACTTTTCGCGCAGCGTCGGTAACAGCAGCGTGGTTCATGACAAATGTCACTCAAAGGAGAGCCAGCAACGAAACCGACATCGCCGCCCTAAATTTGCTTTGAAACGTAATCATCCATGGTTACACAAAAAGTTACCACGCGTACACTTCACTGGAATACACCACTCCACTGTGCAGTTACTTTTGTGCTTCAATGCATACAACGACGCTTTGTTAAGAAAGTAAATGGAAAGCAAATGCATTTCTCCGCAAAGTTCAGGAATTAATATCTCGAAACTGGTGTCATCCTGAGAATTCGTTCCAAGTGGATCTGCCTTGCGACCTCCACGGCTAGAATTCGTAAATTGCAATATGGGTCATAATTAGTTAAAAACCTAATTAGTGAATTTCATAATTAGTCGATTATGCATTTCAATCCTTTGTGAAAGTAATGTCCGCCTTTTCATGTAGACTAGCTCATAAACTAGAATTGTGCTATCTGCCACAGGCAACGTTTAAAAAAATTTAGAATTGTTCACTTAAGACCCTGTATATTCAAGGATTCAAAAATTTATTGGTATAGCGAAATAAATGAATCAGATATTAGTGAAGCGTTGGCTATATTAGGGAAGTTTTCGGTAAATTTCCATCACTAACAAAAATACTACCAAAATTATCTAGTGTCGTAGCGCCCTAGTACTACTACAAAAGTACCCTAGTACTACCGAACGGCTTGGTAACTGCTTGATGCATCTTGTCTGTCTTTTATGTATACTCGTTGTTTCTAGGAGTGGCAAAATCTGTGAATTTTTTTAGAATATTCAGAACTGAAAACGGATTGCTTGTTGCCAATTGCACTATTTCATTCCATATACAGCATTGCTCAAAGGGATGGACATTACTTGACTAGAAATCAAAATGCGTTATTGACTATTTCACAAATTTTCACGTAGTAAGATTCTAACGATCACACACTTAGGCACATATTGCAATTACCAATTGTAGTCGGTGAGATTCCAAGGCATTATCCACTTGGAACGAATTGTGAAGATGGCACCAGTTAAGAGAAATTCGCGATTAAACTTGCGGTAAAACTATACTGCTGTTCTAGTTACAATTTAACGAAATACCATTTTATGCACTGAAGCACAAACACAACTAGAACGACAATGTCTCACACTTTGGGAATAAATATCTCAAAGGTGTTGTCAGCCTTGAAATTCGTTCGATGTGGGTATTTATTTTGTAAATTGCAAGATGTACCGTAAGTAGATTAGTCAGACATCAAGTAGTAAACTTCTGGTAATTATTTGGTTACTCATTTCGATGTATCGCAATGGTTACTAATGGTATTGGTTACTCATTTGGATGTACAAGTAATGTTGGTCTCTTCAGGGAACTGTGCTATCTTCCACAGGCGAGTTTTAAAATTCTATACAGTTAAAACAGCTGGTCAGAGGACACGATAGACCAGCAGATAGACTGAAAAGAGAACACTGCTAAATATCGAAGACTTAACCAACTCTATATTTGGTCCGCATTTCAATACTTTTTTTCACTTTAGCGTGTTGTAAGTACATACATGCTTCGTTAAAGTCACATCTCGAAACGCAATTGCGCCTGCGGTGATTACTTAGCTTCAGCGATAACTAGACTATTAATACAAACAACAAACAAAGTGTCCTGCAAAATGCACAGAATTGGTGTTATGTCTAAGGCAAACATGACAGTTCTGCCAGCCATAGAATGACCTTTAGTACACGCGTTGGCTTTGTCATTCTGGCTTCAAACGGATCTCTAATATTGCAAATTGACCATTTTCACAACAATAGTGTGTTAGAAGTCGAACCGTTTGCAATGACTATGGATGGTTGAAGAATCTCATTACCTGAGCTAAATACTAAATGCACTTAAAGGATTGCAAAACAAATCCACGAGAACGTCCGTATTACAAGCAGGCAGGCCACACCAATTTAGGTGCGAACAATTTTTGCCCGGGTGTTGAATGGTCGCGGTTCTAGAGTTCTCTCTCGCAATTGTATAGGAAACTATGGTGCGGACCCATTAAAACGCAGGAGTGCGTGATTTTCTGGGCTGCCTACCGAAAAGCGAAGGGCGTGAAGATATAACCCGAAAGGCGAAGCATCAATTGCGATAGCAAATTAGTAGAGAGCTATACGGAGTTAGGATAGTAGTTTCATCAGCTTGGATATAAACTTGGACATGCGGCAGCACCAGCAACGCGCAGAGCTGTTGTCGACGCCGTCGGCGTTTTGCCCACGTTCGCTCCGAAGGCGCGCGGCGTTGGTGACTGTTGCCGGTGCCTCTGGGGGCAGGCAGCTCGGAGGTTTCCGACGAGATCAGAGTGGGGGCACTCGTCGAGCAGCGTCGGAAGTCTTACCCATCGTCGAGCAGCGCCGGAAGTCTTACCCACCTTCTCGCCTCGCAACGTTTTTATATAAATACGCATTTCGTGCCGCAGCTAAACGTCGCCTCTCCTCCCTCCCTCCCATCCCCCCATGGCCTTTCGCGCGACGGAAAAAGTCGCGTATGCTCTCTATATATGGTGATTGTAAAGGAGGAAAGAGACGCTTAATTCTGCAGCCCTTCAAAGAGCACGGCGCAGAACGCGCGTTTGCTCACCGACGTGAGTTCGCTCCCCATGAAAGCACGCGTCCCTCGCGCCCTTTCACTCGCACATACAGCGTTCGGAGCGCGGCGACGATTTCATCGCCGTTGACGTCATGTGGAACCTCACGGCGACGGCGACGACGACACCGAAGACAGAAATCTGCTTTGGAGTGTCCATATAATTGCTATCGCAATAATATCACGTGCTGTGCACTGTCCCGACCTACCAGTCTTAGAAATTGAAACACGATACAATGAAAGCGACAAAAACAAAGGTTTACTGAATATACCAACAAATGCTAGAATATTAAAAATGTTGACGGTTTATTAAACGTTCGCAGGCTGCCCTGTAAGGGTGCTGTGCTCCGCCAGATAGTGCTCTGCCCTATCGTCGCGGCCACCACGATCCGCACCGCAGACAAGCATGAATTTTTATGAAGTTTTTTTGTGAAATATAGACGATAACAGCTGTCCATGATTCGTTCGCCGTTATGCCTTGGTTTTACCAGATGATGTCGCTGCCACACAGGCTCTTCCGCATGATTTACGGGTCCGGAAAATGGGTCATAAAGACCACTCAGCAACTACCTTTGTCCTTGATATCGGTTTTGCTACAAATCATACACAAATTAAAAACCGGAACATGCTTGTGTCAATACGAGAGTCGTAAACGAGAGGTAAAAATCGGGCATTTTAAGACGAAATCGCAAAAGTTGGCGTGCGTGTTTCGCTACCCACTAGCAGTGTTTGTGAGTTGGTCGTAGAACTGTGCTTTTCGCTAGGCTTCACGGGAACCACGTGCTTCGATGCTAGCGCATAAAATACATTTCTGACGTATGTACTTTTAGCGACAATGGCGCGCTTTCTTGAAGCGCTTTTTTTTCAGTTCAGGAAAAATGGGAATATGATTTTTTTCAGCAGAATCTTCCCACCCTAGAGTTGAATTAAATGCCGATTTGCCATAATTATCTAGAAACATGGTGTGCACAAACGGAGCATGTTTGATGCGTGTCATTGTCCACGGAAATTGAGCCGGAGCAGCTATCAGCAACTATTTACATATGTGAAAAGAGGAGCCTAATTGATACTAACAGTCGACATTCTTGTTTCCTAACTCGAAAACTGAAGTACAAGCTGTGTCGAATAGCGTCTCATCTTAATTCTGTTTTCCAAGCTCCGTCAAGCTCCATACCGCAGTTTTTGACCAAGAAAGTATTTGCAAAATTGCTCTGGAAAAGGAAACTGAATTGAATTCAGTTCTTAAGTGTTTACGAGCACCAGAGGAGGCATGTGTCTAGGCGCATAGCCTAACAGTGCGAGTTTCTGACTACATTTCGCGATTACGCACCCTTATGTTGACATAAAAGTTTTCTAAAGGCAAGAAAGTTTCTAATACTCGGCTCCAACGACACTTCCGGTACAAGCTGGTCTGGACACAGACGTCACCGAATATCATGATCAACGTTGCTCACGTTTGCGTGTTGCCCTAAAAACAGTACTGGTGAAACGTATACTTAATAATAGTGTAGCGCACTGACTAAATTAACAAACAGGACATGAACGAGGCAATGCGGCACACATGTTAGTGTCAGCCACACCATGTAGGGTTGCCAACTCTCGAGTGGACGATATCGTGACGGTGGTGGCAGGCGATTCACACCCTTGTCAGTGCCAAGAGCGCCCAGCCTTTGTGAAACAAAGTTACACAACTCATTTTGACTCATCCATGTCCCGATGTACGTCAGGAAAAGTGCAAGCGTTCCCTGGCTAACACGACTACCTATATAGACAGAAGCAGCATGAACGGCTAAGGCGTGCAACATATCTATAACGACGACAAAAATGCAACCGCCTTTATGCTAATGACAGCGCAACAGAACACAAAAGAATGTGCCAGGGAAACGAGCCGTCAGGCATTCTCTTATAAGAAGTCAGTAAGGTTCATTGACTGCATTCAGTAGGGGTAAAAAGGGGGGGAGGGGGACTCAGGACGGTGCCGCTAAATTCGAGATGGTTGGCAACCCTGCCTACAGGTCGTGTCGTGTCTGTAAATAAGTTGCACAGACGACACCGTTGTTAAACTATTTAGGGGCTAATATTGCGAGCCGAAAACAAGGAGAATGTTGGAGAGAACCAAACGTAATCGGCACTTCACACAAATAACCACGCACAGATTCAGCGTGTCGCATATTCGTTGCATGCACTCTCACCTGGAGGGCATCGTGCTGTGCTGTCGGTGAGATTCGACGACGTCACCACGCGCGTGCCACGTCTGCTGCTGCTGCTGCTGGCCGGAGAGCTGCAGGGCGTTGGAAGACGTAACATAAGCAGATCCACATATTCGCTTGCACGTACTCTCTCAACTAGTTCCGAAAATTGCGGCACTTCTCTGTTTCACAAGTGAGTTACGATGACGTCAATATGTACCAGAAGTCAACTAAGATGAAAATCAGAGAAAGAAACGCATACTCAAGAAACAAGTAGCACACACGACGATGCCGAGAGTCCTGCATCGTCCGGTGCTCTCCATGTTTCTTGTGTATGCGTTTCTTTCGCCGGTTTGAATCCTCGTTGACCACATATTAACTGCCCAGCTTACAGCCTTGATGTACCAGCAGGTGCGCGAAAAGGGTCGTCAGGCAGGACTGGTGTATTAAATTCGGGACGTTTGGCAAAACAATGATTTACGATATAAATAATCAAGGTTTCGAAAAAGAAACATTTTGGTGTGGAGATGATGTCCTAAAGGTGAAGCAGGCCTCCGTCATCCTACTAGATGAATCGATTAACGCTAACATGTGGACGGAGACGAGGAACCATTTTTTAACTTCCAGTCACGCAGCCAATTATGCCGGGAAAGAATCCTGTGAATACACGCACAGTGGCTCAAGCGGTCAGTCGCACGGCTAAACAATTTATAAATTGCAATGTGGTTTATCCGGTAATTAGTTTAAAAGTTATTTAGGGAATTTTTGTTAATTATTCTATTATTCATTTCAATTTCTTGTGCAAGTATTGTCCGCCTCTTCGAGTAGACAAGCTCATGAACTATAATTGTTTTATCTGCCACAGGTAACCTTTTAACGAGAAGAAAAGGAACCGAGGGGCCCGATTTTTATTAATCATATCATAAGAAGCCGACAAACAATGACACCAAGAACAACATAGGGGAAATTACTTGTACTTACTAATTGAATTAACGAAATGATAAATTAATGGAAATGAAAACGGATGAAAAAAAAAAACAACTGTCCGCAGGTGGGGAATGAGCCCACGTCTGCGCATTAAGCGTGCGATGCTCTCACCATTGAGCTACCGCGGAGCCGTTTTCCCATCCGCTTTCTGTGGTATTTGTTTCCCAACTAAACTAACCTTGGGAGTGTTAGCCAGCGCCACCACTCACAAACCTAGAGGCGGATGTGGAACATCCTTTCTGCCACAGGCGTCACGAGCACGTGATCTTTTTGGGTGATGGCAACTGGTCAATAAACCCACATATTGTCACCTAGCTAGTACAGCTAGTATAGTTCACCAGCAACAGATAGGCAAAAAAACACGTCAGCCTTTAATAATAGCTGGACCTCGGAGAGCGCGCGCGCAACCACGAACTTCGTCGTTCTCGCCTCAAGGGGCCAGTGTCACCACATGCCAACTTATTTCGCGTCATTGCTCCCCTCTCAAAAGCGACCGACCCGGTCGCTTCAAGGGCATGGGGCGAGCAATATGGGCAAGAGTGCCAACATGGAAAGAAAAAAATAAAAAAAACATACAGGAATGTACACAGTGCTGAAGCGGTTTGTGAGGGTTGCTTATCCCTCGCGTGCGTAGTACGGCTTCATCCGTACTACGTGGACGACTTCAGCACGGGGACGGCGTCGGTTCGAACTAGGATCAGAGCTTTGAGGCACCACCTCATAGTTCACATCACTGAGGCGGCGTACAACTTCGTAGGGGCCGAAATAGCGGCGCAAGAATTTCTCCGAGAGCCCACGGTGTCGGATAGGTGTCCACACGCGGTCGCCTGGTGAGTACTGGACGTTCCGTCGGGTCCGGTTGTAACGGCAGGCGTCGGTATTCTGCTGGGTGCGGATGCGATTCCGAGCAAGCTGGCGAGCTTCCTCCGCTTTCTCGACGAACTCCTTAGTGGTGTCCTTACTTGTGGCTCCATGGTCTACCGGGAGCATGGCGTCTAAGGGGGTTGTAACGCGACGTCCGTAAACGAGCTCGAATGGTGTAAACTCGGTGGTTTCCTGCACAGCGGTATTGTAAGCAAACGTCACGTATGGCAAAATTTCATCCCATGTCTTGTGTTCCACATCAATGTACATGGATAGCATGTCGGCCAATGTTCTGTTCAGGCGCTCTGTTAAGCCGTTAGTCTGGGGATGATAGGCTGTGGTCCTTCGGTGGTCAGTATGCGTCAGCGTGACGACTTGTTGCAACAACTCCGCTGTAAACGCTGCACCGCGATCAGTAATGAGCAGAGCGGGTGCACCGTGACGAAGCACGACGTTGTGGACGAAGAAGCTGGCGACTTCAGCAGCAGTTCCCCGCGGCACAGCTTTTGTCTCCGCATAGCGAGTTAAATAATCGGTTGCCACGATTATCCACTTGTTTTGCAAGGAAGACGTGGGGAACGGACCAAGAAGGTCCATTCCCACTTGCTGGAACGGCGCCGGAGGCGGATCCAAAGGCTGAAGGAGGCCGGTAGGCTTGACGGGTGGGACTTTACGCCTCTGACAGTCACGGCACGTTCGCACATAGCGCTGAACCGACGAAAATAGGGATGGCCAATAGTATTTCCGCCGTATGCGCGCTAATGTCCTCGCGAAGCCTAAGTGGCCGGCACAGGGATCGTCGTGACACGCCTGTAAAACTTCCTCGCGCAGCGCCTTCGGAACGACGAGAAGGAACGTTTCTTGGCTGTTCTCGAAATTTTTCTTGTACAGGACATCGTTCCGCAGGCAGTACGATGTCAATCCTCGTGAAAGTGGGCGTGGGACAACAACGTCAGCTCCCTCGAGATATCGGATGACTGGAAGCAGTTCAGAGTCTGCACGTTGGTAGTCAGCCATGCGCACCACGTCGACGACACCAAGAAACGGCAAATCTAGCTCCAAGTCGGAGGATGTCAAGGGAATAGGAGAACGTGACAAGCAGTCAGCGTCGCTATGCTTACGGCCCGATCTGTAGACAACAGTCATGTCGTATTCCTGGAGGCGGAGGCTCCAACGAGCGAGGCGACCTGACGGGTCTCGTAGATTGGCAAGCCAGCAGAGCGAATGGTGGTCACTGATCGCTCGAAATGGCCGGCCGTATAAGTAAGGTCGGAACTTGCTGATGGCCCACACGACTGCTAAACATTCTTTTTCGGTGGTCGAATAATTAGCTTCTGCTTTTGTGAGACTACGGCTCGCGTACGCAATTACACGTTCTGCGCCGTCTTGCCATTGAACCAGAATAGCCCGAGTCCTACGTTGCTTGCGTCTGTGTGAATTTCAGTTGCCGCGGTGTCATCAAAATGCGCCAGCACTGGAGCGGATTGAAGGCGTTTGCGCAATTCGGTGAAGGCCATGCTCTTGGTCTTCCGTCCATGCAAAGGGCACATCTTGTCGCGTCAGTCTCGTGAGAGGTTCATGCAATCCTCGAGAAGCCTTCAACGAAACGGCGGTAGTAAGCGCAGAGGCCCAGGAACCGCTGAACAGCCTTCTTGTCTTTAGGGTGAGGAAACTCGGCAACGGCAGCGAGCTTTTCTGGGTCTGGTCGTACTCCTTGGGAGCTGACCACGTGGCCTAAAAACTTGAGTTCCCGGAAAGCCAAAGTAACATTTTTCAGGCTTGATGGTGAGGTTTGCCTTGGTATTGCGGTAAGGACACTTCCGTAGTCGGAGTGAGATGTTCATCGAACGTGCTGGAAAACACAACAATGTCGTCTAGGTACACTAGACACGTCTGCCACTTTAATCCGACGAGTACAGTGTCCATCATTCGTTGAAACGTAGCAGGAGCCGAACAGAGACCGAAAGGCAGGACTTTAAATTCGTATAGCCCGTCGGGAGTAACGAAGGCGGTTTTTTCACGGTCACGCTCGTCCACTTCGATTTGCCAGTACCCTGACTTTAGGTCTAACGAAGTAAAGAACTCAGCATGACGCAGACGGTCCAAAGCGTCATCGATCCGTGGCAGGGGGTAAACGTCGCGTTTGGTGACTCGGTTAAGCCGTCTGTAGTCAACGCAGAAGCGGAGCGTGTTGTCTTTCTTTTTTACTAGTACGACAGGTGACGCCCACGGACTTGTCGACGGCTGGATGACGTCATCATTGAGCATTTCTTCAACTTGACGCCTCCCGCTCCATAGGTGACACGCGGTATGGGTGCTGACGAACAGGCCGCGCCGACTCCTCTGTAACTATCCGGTGTTGCGTAATGGAGGTGCGCTGGACTTTAGATTCTGTAGAAAAACAGCCAGAGAATTCTGTCACTAGGCCCAGTAGCTGATCCTTCTGTGCATCTGCTAAGTCAGCATTAATGTGGACGCGGGTACTCAGGCTGGCGTGAGTTGTTGCATCCGGTGAAGTCACTTGTAACGTGCCGACGTCGGAGAAGTCAGCAATGTCGTTCAGAAAGGCCACAGCTGTACCTTGAGGGACGTGCTGATACTCATGGCTGAAGTTTGTCAACAAAACTTGCGAGCACTTATTTTGTATTCGAACAAGGCCCCGGGCGATGCAGATGTGTCTTTCGAGCAACAGCGGGATATTTGCCTCGGCAATACCCTCATAGTCGTCGAATGCGTCGCAGGTTACGAGGGTCAATACGCTGCTCCTTGGCGGCACCGTGATGTTCTCGTCGACAATCCTCAAGGCGTTGACATACGTGTCGTCAGTGCTGCTCCCTGCTAAGGCCTGCGCCGTTGAAAACGTTACCAGGGACTTCTGTAAGTTTATCACGGCTCCATTAGCCTGCAGAAAGTCCATTCCCAGAATTAGGTCCCTCGAACAGCTTGGGAGGATAACGAAATCTCCGAGGTACGTGAACCCACGAATGCTCACTCGCGCTGTGCATCTTCCTACCGGGGTTAGCAGATGGCCTCCTGCAGTGCGAATCTGCGACCCAGTCCACTCGGTAGAAACTTTCTTCAGCTTGCAGGCAAGATCCATGCTCATAACTGAGGTGTCCGCTCCAGTGTCGATTAACGCTGTTATTTCTTCGTCGTCTACGGTGACGGGAATGTTCGACGTTATTACCTCTCGTACGGTGTTTGACTGCGTCTGTACGTCTGCGTCGTTCTGTTTTCGTCGTTGTCGTCGTAGTGGAGGATCTTGCGCACAGTCGACGTCAGCGGCCTCACCTCCGGAGGTCGCTGAACTCAGTTTTCCCGAGCCGTCGGGCTAGGCGAGCGGCGTCTGAGAGCGCCGCGAGAGAAGGCTTGGCTTGGTGATGGTGACCTGTAACGAGCAGGAGACGACGAACGGGGCTCGTGCCATCGTTGATCACCATTGCGACGATTCGCAACGAAACTCTCTATTTCCGGCGGCCGCTCACCAGGTCGTGGACGAGGTGCATTTGGGGCGAATCCTCGAAGCCCCACATGACGATAAGGACACATTCTGTAGATGTGCCCGGCTTCGCCACAATGGTAACAAAGGGGCTTGTAGTCTGCGGTGCGCCAGACGTCGCTCTTCCTAGTTCTTGCTTCGGCGATGTGCGGTGTGCTGCGAGGCCTGAAGCTAACGTCCAATTGCTGAGCGGGGTGTACCATGCTATACGCACTTGAGGGTGGCGGACGGCGTACTGCTTCTGCGTAACTCATTTCAGGACGCCGTCTCTGCTGTGGTTCCTCGTACTGTTCAGGAACATGGACGGCCTGTCGGACCTCGGCGCGCACCATTTCCGCAATTGAAAGTTGTCCCACAGAGGCAGCGGTCGTCTGCATCTTCTGCAGTTCCTCCTTGATGACAGCCCTGATGAGTTCGCGCAAGGCGCCGACGTCGTTGCCGAGGGTAACGGCAGAGAGCTCCCTTGAAATCACGGCGTCGCGGTTGTATTGCCTGGCCCGTTGTTGAAGGGCCTTTTCCATGGTGGTGGCTTCGTCGTGGAACTCTGCCACTGTCGTCGGCGGATTTCGAATGAGGCCAGCAAAGATTTCCTCTTTGACGCCGCGCATTAGGTGGCGCACCTTCTTTGCTTCCGTCATAGAGGGGTCCGCACGTCTGAAGAGCCGATTCATGTCTTCTACGTACGCCGTCACTCGCTCATTCGGGCCTTGGATTCTCGATTCCATAGCTAACTCCGCCCTCTCCTTCCTGTCCGCCCTGGCGAAGGCACTGAGGAACTGCCGACGAAATTCTTCCCATGACGTCAGTGTCTCCTCGTGGTTCTCAAACCATATTTTAGCGGAATCTTCAAGAGCGAAGTACACGTATCGAAGCTTACGCTCGTGGGTCCAGTCGTTGACGTTGGCGACCCGGTCAAAATGGTCAAGCCAGTCGTCGGCGTCCTCTGAAGCACTCCCGTGGAAATGATTCGGCGTCCGGATCTGATTGACGACCACGTGCGATGCTGCAGTAGCGGCAGGAGGTGGTTGGTTCATCATTCTACTTCGTTCGGGTAGCAGACCGTGCTTTGGCTGGAGTCCCTGGAGACGTCGGCTGGTACGTACGTGCACAGGGGTAAGCTCGGCCGAACTACTCGCCGGGCTTTGGTCTGGGGTACGCTCCGGAGATCTTAACATCGACCGTACCCAGCACTTCCACCAGAAATGTCACCCAGCTAGTATAGCTAGAATAGTTGGCCAGCAGCAGATAGGCAAAAAAAAAAAAAACACGTCAGCCTTTAATAATAGCTGGACCTCGGAGAGCGCGCGCGCAACCACGAACTTCGTCGTTCTCGCCTCAAGGGGCCAGTGTCACCACGTGCCAACTTATTTCGCGTCAATATGACTACATCTACGTTAGCAGAACTTGAAGCCCTCCATGCAGCTGTGACCTACGCCACAGAAGAGCCGGCACATAAATCTGCCATATTTTGTGACTCTTTTAAGTCAGTCCTTCACAGTATCAAGTCTGCCTTACATCACATAACTTACGAGCATATAACTGACATCAGGGAAGTACACCACCATGCTCTGGAAATAGGGCACAGCATAGTGTTCTAGTGGATTCCTGCTAACTGTGGCATCGTCGGCAACGACATTGCTGACAGGGCTGCCCTGTCTGCCCACGAAGACACCCAGACGCGTCCAATACCTTTGGCGAGGACGGACACTGCCAGGGAACTTCTTCTGCTTGCACGCAAAAAGTCACAAGCTTTCTGGATTGCCGATTGTATAAGTTGGACCCCTTGCTACGGCTACAACTGCCCTCTAGCCTTTCCCGCGGGGAAACAACCTTACTGTGCCGCTTGTGGCTGGGAGTAGCGTTCACGAACGCTTACTCATATTGTATGGGAATGGCCGAGAGCCCGATGTGCGACTCCTGTAGGTGCGAGAAAATCACCGGGCACCTGTTGTATTCCTGTCCTCGCTACGACGTACAACGCCTGTCTCTCAGGACAACTTTAAACCGACTGGACTCGAGACCGTTCTCTGAGTCAAAGATACTCGGACCGTGGCTACACCCGTCACTGGCACAAAAAGCGATTCGTGGATTAGGACAGTATTTGAAGTGCACCGGTTTAAGAGACCGCTTATAGTGTCCCTGTACATCGTCCCACGTGTATTCAGTACTCACTCTCTCCCTCTTTTCCTCTTTCTATTCCCCCTTTCCATTACCCCTAGTGTAGTGTAGCAAACTGGATGCTCTTCTTGTTGACCTCCCTGCCTTTCCTCTCATTGCTCTCTTTCTCTGTCTCTCTCTCTCTTCAACATGTTCGTCTCGGCGGTGATACCCAGTAGTTCTGCAGATCTTTTCCGGCATTTGCTGTTTTTAATGCGAAGCATTCTTGACGACTTCAACCAAGTTTTCTGTAACAACTATATCTTGCGAGTATCTGGCTATTATCGTGGGCCAATCCCGAAGATAGTGCAGAAGAGAGTTGTGCCTGTCTTTATGTCTGCCCTTTCCTTTTTTGAATTTATCTGCTACAACAATGTCTTACAGCAAACATCAACTCGTGTAACGAGAAGTTGTCTTACAGTCTAAAATTGTCGGCCGATCATGGAGATAGTGCAGAAGAAGAAATAAACTTTATTTAAAGTGACGGCACTTTGCTTTTAGTGGCCTCTCTAAAAATGTAAGCCGATATCGACTTGCAGGGTTGCCATAATTTTTTAACCGTGTCGCTAAATTCTGACCAAAAGGTGCTAACTTCCAGCCAAATTTTGCTGCAATGTCGCTAAAATTGTCGCTGAAGCTTTTGAGTAATCTTTAGGCAATGTAGGTGTTTTGAAACACTTTAATTTATTCTAGCATGGCGTAACTAATTTACTGATGTCTCACGCTTGCCTATATGGCTTGCGTGAGTGAGGAATAAACAGTGAATTTACCAGCAGTGTGTAGTGACCTTGTAGTTTACTGTTATAATTACACAACAACGGATGTCTTCTTTCTGCAGTTTTACGGGCCAAAACCAGGGGCGCTATAACGTAAAATGATTCCAAGCTGTTTTGATTCCAATTTCTGCAATCAGCCTCCACGATTGGTCAAAACATTCTTGCGCCACTCCCAACTTCGCCTGTCTGTCACACGACGTCAAGAAAACCGCGATAGCTCCCCATCTGATATAATGTGTACACACTGATTATGCATGATTAAACTGCACAAAAGAAAAATAATCATTCCTGATTCGACGCCTTTTCACCATTAGCCCTCTGCTATTGGTCCAATGTTTTTTGGCTACGCCCACTTCGCCTGTCTGTCACGCGACCTCACAAAACCGCGACAACTCCCCACGTCAGAGTGACGTGTACGCGAAAAAAAATGCATTAATATGCCGAACAAAAGTGAAAATTTTTCTGTATAGCCACATACTGCCCCGTTCCGAAAGGAATAGAAGATGGCTACCCGCTGATCGCTCAGGCCCTCGCTACTCGAACCTGCCGGTAGCATGTATTTATTTGCGCATGATAAACCTTTTTGCGTGGCAGTAAAACGTTATCGAGCACTTTCGGCACCTATACGACATCGCTATGTCAACTCTTCCTTGCTGAGGATCCGTTTTAGCGGCATTCGTATCCGTCCGTTGCACGCAGCCGCGATTTTCGACCAGCCACCGCAAGCTAAGTAAGGCGAAGAGGACCAATCGGAGAAGCCGGCACCACCGTCTTCATGCGGTTATCTATTTTCACTGTGCTGGCTCGGCCCCATCGAGACCCTCTCCACTAGAGCGTGCTCCTCGCCTCTTGTCAGCCAATTAAAATAAGAAAAACCGTTGAGTGTAGACAATGTTATTGGTTTTGAAAGCGAACAAAGGTGACCTCCTATAAACGAGGAGAGTGTTTGATTGGGCTATTCAGACAACGCTGCGGGTCAGTGCCCGATGCTTTCGTCAGTGGTTACGTAAATTTCACGTCAGAAGTTTGCAATCAAAACAGTTTGGAATCATTTTACGTTATAGCGGCCCAGTTCTGATTGTGAGGCACATCGTAGTGGAGGGCTCCGAATTAATCTTGACCACCTGGGGTTCTTTAACGTGCACTACAACGCAAGCACACGGGCGTTTTTGCATTTCGCCTTCATCGAAATGCGGCCGTTGCGGCCGGGATTCGATCCCGCGATCTCGTGCTCAGCAGCGCAACGCCTTAACTGACTGAGCCACCGCGGCGCGTACACAACAACAGACGACCAAGACAGCTGTAAATCGGGGGTGTCCCTCATATTGGGAGATTCCAAATGCAGCGCAATTCAAAACAACACAAGCAATGGGATTTCCCTAGCACGCATAGGAAAGTGGTCACCATCAGTTCTGAAAATTTCCTAGTTCTTGACGCTCCCGAAAGGATAGCAAAATTGTGCAAGACGCACAGAATCGCATTTTAACACGGCGACGACAATTAAGTGACCTTTACGTAGGTCAAATAGTACGCTTCCGCACCTTGGTCTACCTGAAGGTTCTTCGCAGTACTGGTTTGTCCAAAACCCATGCGATAAGGAAGCAGTATCTTCAGGCTCAAGTAAACGAGCCCAGCCACTCCTATAGATACGATTTCCTACAGTCGATCTATCTTATTATGCACCTGCTGCGTTCAATATCACAGAATAAAATTTGCAAATGTGCACCGATCCGACATATTTAGTAAAATTTCAGAGCCAGGAGTATTCGGAGTGGCGATGTGGGCATGTTGGTTTTTCATTTTGAAATGTGCGAATTCTAGCTAGAACAAGGAACAAGGACACGAAAAGGTATAAAACATACACAAAAGTTGCCTACGTGCGTGTACTTTAAGAAACCCTGCATTTTGAGAGGATATTGAATTCTGTGAAGTTCATCCGCTATTGCTTCATCATGGTCACAGAGCCTACGTACGCGTCCTACAGCTAATTTCGGCAACTCACAAGTACCGTCTGAATATTAAAGTGGGTTCAGCGAGTTTATAATCCAAGCCGCATTTTCTAACTTCAAATTCGCTTAAATGTATCCAGTGGTTCTTTCACGTCGCTAAAGAACGTCGCCGGTCGCTAAATTGAAAAATGAGTCGCTAAACAGACAAGAGAGTCACTAAATCTAGCCACAAAATCACTAATATGGCAACTATGTAGGTAGTTCAGTTTAAACGGATGCGTCGAATCGATTCCGAAGGTAGTGCATTCTAAATATGTATATGTGGGCCGTTCCCGTCGGTATGTGCCGCAGGGTATGAACCTCTTTGGCGCCAAGTTGGTTATGTTCCCCTGAAGCCACTGCGCATGTGTCACTGGGACCACCGGGTATATGCTGCTCTTCGCTGAACCTCTTTGTCATCAACTTTGGTTACTGGCTAATTTGGGCAGTTCTTGTAGGTATGTGCCTTTGGTATGTACCACTGGGTATTTGCCACAGGGTATGTTCTTTAGGGACCCCTGGGTGTTTGACACTGGGTATTTTGTCACTCTTTAATGTACCTCGTTGATGACAACTGTGGTCAATGTGCAATCCGCATGAGTTCGCAACACGTCGCAAGAGTAGGGACCATTTGTTGCAGAACAGTTATGAGATTCATAACAGCCATTCTCTACTAAGCCAAGGATGCGTCGCATTACGTATATGTCAAGTGTAGTTGAGTCTGCTTTCATTTTTTTTTCACACGAGGGGAAGACTTGCCGGCGCTATATGTTACTGTATGGCTCGTAATTGGTAGCATATACAGTAACTCTAGCCGGCGCAAGTCAACAGTGACACCCGTGCTGTGCCATTGGTTGCCAGAGCGCTAGGAGCGAAGCACACGCACATGGTTTCGGAATGTTTCGGAGCGGACAGAACAGCGGCCCCATACCTCTTTACGTCATAGATACCATGTCAATGTGGTGGTCGCTGTCAGTGGGAGGGCTTATAGGTAGCAATTTCCAATTGAAATTTAGGCTTAAAATGTGCTCTGGGAGCCCAGTTCTTAAAATGAGTATAACTGAATCGGGACCCTGTATTCTCAATTACAATAATAAACGAAGAATAGTTGCATGATCATGTCATGGTTCCGTTATTAAAATTTCCGGCTGTTAGAGCTGGCTTGAATTTTTTCTAAAGGAACACTTTTCATCCACTTTGAAAAGTTGCTTGATGAAGAAAATGTCATTTATTTATTTAGTTATTCATTCATTCATTCATTCATTCATTCAAATACCTACAGCGCGATAATATGGGCCCTAGTGTAGTACAGGTTGTACAACTCACAAAAAAACAAAAGAAGGTAACGGTAAGCAATAAAGTAACATGACATTCACAACGCATGGGCACTAAAAAAAGGTCACAGGCCTGCTCGGCACACGCAGCATAGTCACAGCGTAAACTGGTGAAGCGGCTCAACAGTAGCTCCAATTTCGGCACCACGCACAACAGGGTCTTCGCGGCAAGGTCTCTTCGCCTCGTTTTGACGAGAACGATCTGAACTGTCCGCCGGGCGTCGACGGCGAGCTGCGGCTTGTAATGCTCTTTGCACAGCAGCCTGCTGAGCCCGATCAAGCCTTACAACTGCAACTTACATGTCGGGCACGCTGCTTTTCCAAGCACCTTAACTAGATGGCGCCAGCATACTGGCGGAGGCTCGGGCAGCTCGGGATCGCGCTGATTGCGCGCCTCGTCTGAATCGCATCTCGTCATCTACGCCCACGCACGCTACGTTTGCAGGCGCCGTAGCTAGATGGCGCCACCATACTGGCGAAGGCTCGGGTCGTCTTAACCTGCGTGCCTGCCTAGGGAGCGTTTATTGGAAATTTTTCCGCTGCCCGATACCAAGCGCTTGCGTGGCTCAGTGGTAGAGTATCTGGCTCCCACGCAGCGGTCGCGGGCTCGATCCCGGAGGGAACCGGGTACTTGTTTTGCATTTCCGGCGATGGCGGTTACGCGGTGGCGGCGGACACCATCGCGAACCGAAACGGCTACTGGAGTGAGCCCATAACAGCTTACGCTGTAAAAGATAAAGAAAGGAGTACAATACGGCGTACTATATAAAAGAAAAAAAGGTGGTACATACGTTACTATAGGGCGGACAAAGTTCAAGTGCCACACAAATGTTACGCGACACCTAATTAAACAAGCATTCAAGGGGAGAACGGTCAGAGCAAGTGGGCGACGCGGAGGCAATCTCCTCCGGCAGACCATTCCATTCATGGACTGCGTTTTTAGAAAAAAAGAAAAGAATGTTATAGTATCGAAACACAGAACTGGCGAATACAATCGGAGTTTCAAGCATTGGTATAGTATTTTTGCATGCTCAAGATTCATCACGAGCTAGTTCTCCCAAATCCGGTGAGCTTATCGTGAACATAATTATTTATTTTGGCTACATGCTAGACGTTCAAAAAAAAATATATTACTTCTACAGGGGGCAGGCAGTGAGACCGTATCAAGAAATGTACCGCAACAGTATAGACACCCTTGATGTTTCTTGTGGTGTCTGCTGTTTTCAGAATGCCGACGTCTGGCGTATATATTTTCATAGCATGGCGCGGCAACACATCATGGTTTATTGTTCTTGCCCTGGCGCGCATACCACCTCTTTTGCGTATTCGGCACAATATGCACCGTTGTTTTAACAAGAAATTCGCTCGCTTCAGCGACAACCACTGAATTTTCGCGAATTCCGTCTGTTTGTATGTGGCACCCACAGATTGCAAAGACAGGGAACGGGCTGTTACTCTCTGTGGTCTACCAAAAAAAAAAAAAAAAAAAAACACTGCCACAAACTTCTCTACTCCTTCGGCAGAAAGTAAAATAAAAAAGCAAATGTTGAAATAACTGCTGGTAAGTCCCTTTTTCCTGCCAGCTCAGCAGAAAAAACTTCATGTCGTTAGATTTCAAGCAGAAGACAGACATTGCTCCCTTAAAGGTGCTATATTAAGTTTACCTGCAACACGGACCCCTTTTTGACATTCCCTCTTTTAAAGCAGTGCATGCGAATAGAGAGAGTCGAGATGAGAAATGTTTGCGCAACGTCTTTTCAGATTGTAGATGCAAGAATCTTGAGACACCGCGCATGTTTCGTAACAGTCATTAACTCTAGGCAATATAGCTAGGGATAAGGGTGACTCAATTGGTTGCGCGTGCCGATTTTCAGTAACAGCAGCATCCCAATAACCGCGCCCTAGCGTAACAAGTGGTGGAAAGTACGCGAATGCGAGAAGTATGAGTGTGTCGACGTACTTGCCAATTGCGCCTCTTTAATCCGCTCTAGAGCGTTCTTTAACTGGTGAAGGTATCTGATTCTCAGTTAAAACTTGGCAGTCTGAAACCCACGCATACGAGACTACGAACTACAGTACCGGGAATTTCGAGAGCTTTTCATGTTTCTCAGGACAGGGGAAGAAAAAGGTAGCACAGACAGCACTGAAAAACTAAACTATTCCAATGATTTATTTTGGCTGAATATACTGCTCCCAGTGACGTTAAATCCTACTTCAAGAAGTGAATGAGCGTTTCGTACCTTCTTATTTTTTATATTTCTTTATATAATGTTGAAATCTTGCAGGCTTGACGCTTGTCCTAAGTCACCGAACTGCGATGTCAGAAAAATACGAAGGTCACGCAAAGGACACGGAAAGGAGTACTATGTTAGATTGAGCATACATATATCCTTTAAAAAAAGAAATCAAAAGAAAAACAAACCTTATACTAGTATACAGTAATATACACATAAAACACGTTTAGAAATTATTGTTCAAATAAGAATCATCAATACGCTTTCGAGCTGAAGCCCCATTTTATTTGAAGTGCTTAGTGCACCCCAGTCTCAGAAAAACAATCTTGAAGATCTTTTAGTCGTAATGATTACGCAAATTTGTACTTTAAGAAGCTCTCACAAAATTCTTCCAAGATTCATAGAGAATGCCGGCTTGTTTTTAACGCACGTATAATTTGTCTCCAACGATAGAACGAAAAATTAGTCGACACTTTTGATTGCACTCCACAAGAACTACTCTGCCATTAGACTGGCCCACATATGTTTTGTTTGGAAACCAATTTTCAGGAACATCCTTTCTTTTGTCGTGAGCTCAAATGGCGTTTGTAATCGAATTCTCAATGCACGAAAGGCCACTTGGGGTGGCATTCTCGCATCCCGCATAGTACACGCTAGCGGAGTGCTCCGTTGGAACGCGACCCTGAATGAAAGTGTTCGACAAGTCATGCGTGATGTCTTCCGTGCACGACGTGTCTGGCCCGTTTGACGCTTGCCCGCGCCGTTGTCTGGCTGCCATTTCGCGCAGCCAAGGCGAGCTGCGGGGCATTCGTCTTCATTGAGTTCCGTGCAGTCGCCGAGAGCGGCATGCCGGTAATCATCGCGTTCCCTTCAAACGGGTTGCTCGACGCTCTCTCGTCGTTTCACCACCATCGCCCGCGGGAGCGTCGCTCCTGAGAGAAGACGTCGTCAGCGGCGTCGTCTCTTCTCGGTCGTCGCAGCTTGAAAGCGTAATGCGAGGCACACAACCAACCGTGCGCAACTTACCGACGGGCGGCGGCGGCGGCGAGGCTGTATCGGAATGCGTGCGCTGCACGCCTGGCAACCGAATGCAGTGGGGCTGATCGAGAATCGATACGCGAAACCCGAAACGTCTTCAGTGGAGCAACGTTGCACGAAGATTCCCTGGCACTTGTTCGCTGCCCTCTTTCTCTTCTCCCTTCGCCTCGGTCCTGGCCTAGCTCCCTTTTCTTATCTTCATCTTCTAGGAGCATTTCTGAGCGCTCTTCGTCGTGGTGGTTGTTTGTTCCCGAGTCAAAAGGAATTCTGCGATGGGTAGCTCAATGCAGTCGGAACAGTCTCGCGGGGTGTATTCACTCCTTGGCGTGTCACGTTGCCTGTTGAGATGATGCGCTTGTACGTGTGTGTCGTCTGTGTTCTTTCTTTTAACCGGCTTGCCTGAACTGACTGTGTAATCACAGTTTCGCTGGGATGTGTTTGCGAGAAGCCTTTTCAGAAGTATTAGTTCCAGTGGCAGCCGTTGTTCATTGCTATTCCGCGCCCACCAGAGGATTTGAGAGTCTATTGCTTTTGTACCACCACGAAGCGATGTGCTGTAATATCTTGCGCTTTTTGTTACCCAACTTCTGATAAAAGTTCTAACCTCCGTCTCCTTCATACTGTTCTTTTTTATTCTACTCCTAAAAATAAGCAAGCGGATTGACTATTGGAAAAATAAAGCAGTGTGACGACCGACTCCGAAGAAGAATTAAAAAAAACATATATATGTATCTGTCCTTTCTTCTTAGTGATCCGTCATTGCAGAGCTTTAGTTTCCCGATGGTGACTCACCAACTAGGCCAACCGTCTATTCTGAAGCAGAGTGAGTCGCATGAAGGCCATCATGTTTATAATCGGCGAACGAATCTCCTAGATTTGATTACGTGAATCAAAGCTTCATTCTTAGGCCAATAGATGCGGCGGGAACCATAGCATATCAAGGCATGCGGATCTGTCTTATGTTGGGGGTAAGTAAAGAAAACAATAAATAAATAAAGCACCGGACTGAAGTGCTCTCTCGTTGAACAAGCTGTGCTTTGACATACTAGCTTCTTTAATACAATGAACTCGTAATTTCAAGATACTGCCACGCGTTAGTAACGCTAGAGAACGAGGACGAAGAAGTGTTGTTGGCTGCTGCGGCCAAAACAGTAAACAGCCGTTCGCTCGGAACTGACTGCCTGCCTTTTCCTCTCGCGACAAACTGGTGGAAGTGCTGGGTACACATACGCCCTATGCCTGCTGGTCCTGAACCAGAAGCTACCAACGCCAGTACCTCAGAGACTGCAGAAATCCATCGAAGCAGCCGTCGCCTCCAAGGTCTTCCACCGCAGTACAGTCCCCTGGCAAACTCTGCGAGGAAGATGGCAACAACAACCGCAACCCAAACCGAGGAGATCCCAAATGCTGCTGTACCTTGCATTGTCAACGCGCCTCGCACGCCTAACCCGTTCCACGGCGACGCCTTTGAGAACGTAGAAGACTGGTTAGACCATTTCGACCGGGTCGCCACCTTTAATGACTGGGATGATCGCCGTAAGTTGAAGAACGTCTACTTTTCCCTTTTAGACGCGGCAAGGGTATGGTACGAGAACCACAAAGTTTCGTTTACCAGCTGGCAGGAGTTTTACTGCCTGCTTCGTGACGCCTTCAGTACCCCCGAAAGGAAAGAAAGAGCCGAACAGGCACTATCTTCCAGGTTCCAAATGCCGAACGAAACCGTCGCCATGTTCGTAGAAGACATGACACGATTGTTCCGTCGGGCCGACCCACTAATGCCAGAAGACAAGAAGGTGCGCATGTTAATGCGAGGCGTAAAAGAACAGCTTTTCGCGGGCCTCGTGCGCAATCCTCCTACAACGGTGTCTCAGTTCGTCCGTGAGGCAACAGTCATGGAGCGCATGCTTCGGCAGCGGCTATCGCAGTATGAACGCCAGACCACCATGACTGCGGCATGCTCGCTTGTACCTGCAAGGGATGACAGGGAGTCCCTTACCGAACTAATACGGCAGGTTGTTCGAGAAGAACTCCAGAGGCATTATGGATCAGCACCTCCGAGTGCCGCGGCTCTTACGGACGTCATTCGGGAGGAAATTAGGCAGGTGGTTCATCCCTCTCCACCAACGCGCACCGAACCTCCCACGCTCTCGTACGCCGATGCACTTCGGGTTTCTACGCCGTCGACGGCCCGTTTCCCGCATCCACCTACAGGGCCCCCTCGACGCTTCCCAAGCCCAAGCCACCGCACGACTCTCCAATCAGACTTTCGTCCTGGTCCGCGGAAGTCAACGGTATGGCGCGCTCCCGACAACAGTCCGTTGTGTTATCACTGTGGGGAGGCTGGACACTTCTATCGCGACTGCCATTACCGACGGATTGGTTTGCGGGGATACCATCCGGACGCCCGTTGCCCGCGCTACGGCGAACGCCCACAGGAAATCGAGGAGTACTTGGAAAGCAACCGTCTTCCTCCTGTCCCTCAGCGAAGACAGTCGCGGTCGCCGTCACCTCGTCGGCACACATCACCAAACCGCGCTCGACCCGCCTTTGATTCCACTGGAGTCACCGGCGGAAGCCCGCGCCGGGGAAACTGAAAACGGCGACCTCCGGGGGTGAGGCCGCTGTCATGCGAACCGTGAAATATCCTCCGCCGACGCCACCCCCTCGCGACGTACCGCTGACGCCTTCCTTCGAAACCGCCAAAAGAGCTTCTGCTGTTATTACTGTTTCCGTCGACTGTTATCCGGTGACTGCACTTGTCGATACGGGAGCTGATTACTCGGTTATGTGTGCCTCGCTGGCCAATCGGTTACGCAAAGTGCTGACAGCGTGGGACGGCCCACATCTGGTCACGGCTGGAGGACACCTCGTGTCACCCATTGGACGATGCACCGCCAGACTTACAATTTATACTTCGACCTTCGTAGCGTCTTTCCTTGTGCTGCCCAAGTGTTCTCGACTGGTTATATTGGGCATGGATTTTCTTCAGGAATATGGGGCGATCATTAATCTGCGTGACTTGTTCGTGACTTTTTCGAAGAATGTTTCTTCGGATTCTGGTGTTAAGGATGAACATCATCGCGCGGCTTTACGCGTGGTCGATGACTGCGTAACGTTACCGCCTCGAAGTAGCATCTTCGTCCTTGTTGAGTGCCCTCAAGACCACCTAGATATGGGCATCGCCGAAGGTAACCTCACCATTTTGCTGGATCGAGAAGTCGGCGTCGCACGAGGTCTCGTAGAGCTCCAAAATAGGCAAACCACGATCCTAGTTACTAACTTCAGCGGCGAATACAAGCACTTTGCGAAGCATACCACCATTGCCTACTTTGAAACAGTGGACGAGTCCAACGCATGTGCTTCGGTAACGACAATCTCGATGCAGGAAAACAGCGATGTGGACTTGACCAGTCACATCAACGTCAATCCACAGCTGAAACAACCCCAACAGGAGAGGCTCCTCAGCCTACTATCATCATTTAACGACTGTTTTGCCACCACCTCGAAGGTCAAGCAGACTCCTCTAACCAAGCACAGAATCATCACTGAACCGACCGTCCAACCTGTTCGCCAACACGCTTACCGCGTGTCACAGAGAGAACAGGATGCTATTCGTCACCAAGTTAAGCAAATGCTGGATGATGATGTCATTCAACCATCGACAAGTCCTTGGGCATCACCTGTTGTACTAGTTAAGAAGAAAGACGGTTCACTACGATTCTGTGTAGATTATCGCAAACTGAACAAGATCACGAAAAAGGTCGTTTATTCACTGCCTCGGATTGACGACTCCTTGGATCGTCTACGGCATGCCCGTTACTTTTCTTCAATGGATCTACGTAGCGGGTACTGGCAGATTGAAGTTGACGAACGGGACCGGGAAAAAACGGCGTTTATAACACCGGACGGCCTCTATGAATTTAAGGTCCTCCCTTTTGGACTGTGTTCCGCTCCCGCCACATTTCAACGCATGATGGACACAGTTTTATCTGACCTCAAGTGGCACTCGTGTTTAGTCTACTTAGACGATGTAGTTGTTTTTTCAACCACGTTTGAGCAGCACATCGAGAGGCTTGAGGCTGTTCTTCAGGCCATCCGCACCGCCGGCCTGTCTCTGAAGCCCGAAAAATGTCACTTCGGATACGAGGAGCTTAAATTTCTGGGTCATATTGTCAGCAACACCGGTATTCGCCCTGACCCTGACAAAGCCACGGCAGTTCGTTTGTTCCCGATATCGAAGACAAAGCACGATGTACGCCGATTTCTAGGGCTTTGTGCTTATTACCGCCGTTTTGTGCCAAATTTTTCTGAGATTGCCGAACCTTTGCAACGACTCATCAAGAACGACGTGACATTTATTTGGGGCCCGGCTCAATCCGACGCTTTCCACGACCTTCAACGACGTCTACAGACACCACCGATCCTTGGTCATTTTGACACAGAGGCCGACACAGAAGTGCATACTGATGCTAGCAACGTTGGTCTCGGAGCCACACTCGTACAATTTCAAGCTGGTGTTGAGCGCGTTATTGCCTATGCCAGCCGCACGTTGTCTGCTGCTGAAAAAAACTACTCAGCAACTGAAAAAGAATGTCTGGCGGTCGTGTGGGCTATCCAGAAGTTCCGACCATACTTGTACGGACGCGCCTTCCGAGTCGTCAGCGATCACCACTCTCTCTGTTGGCTGGCGAATCTCAAGGATCCTTCGGGACGTCTCGCAAGATGGAGCCTTCGGCTACAGAAATTTGACATGAAAATTGTCTATAAGTCTGGTCAGACACACACTGACGCCGATTGTCTCTCCCGCGCCCCCGTCGAACCCGCACCAACAGATACTGACGAGGACTGCGGTTTTCTTTGTAGTCTTCCATCTCCAAATCTCGCTCAACAGCAACGCCAGGATTCAGAGCTGCAACCCCTGATTGAATACCTTGAACGACGCCGCCAACAACCCCCGCGGCAGTTCGCGCGTCACGTGTCCTCTTTCTGCCTACGCAGCGACATCCTCTACAAGCGGAACTTTCATCCCACGGAAACCGTTTTTCTACTCGTTGTTCCCGCTTCTCTCCGCGACGACATTTTACGTGCATGCCACGACGAACCCACGTCCGGGCATCTTGGTTTCACGCGTACTCTGGCAAGGATCAAGAAGAAGTACTACTGGCGAAAACTCACAAAAAGCGTGAAGCAGTACGTCCGAACTTGTCGTGATTGCCAACGTCGCAAAGTTCCACCAATGAAACCAGCCGGTCTGCTTCAGCCTGTACGACCTCCTTGCTCACCTTTTGAACAGGTCGGGATGGATTTACTCGGCCCGTTTCCCAAGTCTTCAGCTGACAACCGCTGGATTGTTGTCGCCACCGATTACTTGACCAGATATTGCGAAACCCAAGCCGTTCAACGAGCTACTGCTTCGGATGTGGCCAACTTCTTCGTCAAAAATATCGTCCTGCGACATGGTGCTCCATCTGTCGTCATCACAGACCGTGGTACGGCCTTCACTGCGCAGTTGGTCAGAGATATTCTGCAGCTGAGTGGTACAACGCACCGTACGGCAACTGCGTACCAATGGGTTAACTGAGCGTCTCAACAAAACGATTGCAGATATGCTTTCCATGTATGTCGCCACGGATCACAAGAATTGGGACGAGCTGCTCCCGTATGTGACATTTGCGTACAACACTGCGCTTCAAGAAACCACCGGGTTTCCTCCTTTTCGTCTGGTCTACGGACGCGACGTCGTCACTATGCTCGACGTGATGCTTCTACCAACTTCGTCTGATACGACCGCCCCAGATACGGACGCTTTTGTTCAGCGTGCTGAAGCAGCGCGGCACCTTGCACGGCAACGAATTCTATCTCGGCAAAGTCAAGACGCTCGCCGATACAACATACGCCACCGAGTCGTAACATACAAGCCAGGAGATCTCGTGTGGATTTGGACCCTATACGTCTACGAGGCCGCTCAGAAAAATTATTGCGCCGTTACTTTGGGCCCTACATAGTTCTTCATCGCATAAGTCAAGTCAACTACGAAGTTGTCCCAGCAGAATCATCGCACCAATCGCGTAGACCACGCTCCTCCGACATTGTTCACGTCTCCAGGATGAAGCCCTACCACTCGCGCTGATGCCCGTTCACAAACTTTGTGGTGCGGTGCCTGTGCTCACGTCCGTTGTCTTTTTCATTTCTTTTATTTTCTCCCTGTGGTATTTAACCCGTCACCCACTTTCGTGGCTTAACTTTCACTGTTATTTCGTGCAGCGACATCGAGACAATGCCTCTTTTTTTTTTGGAGGGAGGGGTAATGCCACGCGTTAGTAACGCTAGAGAACGAGGACGAAGAAGTGTTGTTGGCTGCTGCGGCCAAAACAGTAAACAGCCGTTCGCTCGGAACTGACTGCCTGCCTTTTCCTCTCGCGACAATACTTACCTGCATCCTCATTTTCTATTCTTTTCTTCTTTGTTTCTTTCCTTATTTCTATAACGGTAACTTAGGTCACGCACTAACGAGCCGGTTTTACTTCCTTGTCATGTACGATTCACTTGGTTGTCACTCTGGCGTCGACTTTCTCAGTACAACGGGCAGGTAACTTGTCCAGCTGTACTGATCAATAACGAGATTTGCGTTGTTGGTCAGCGGAACTAATGGACCCATGACGCAGCCAAAGTTGCTGTTATTTCAGACGGCAGCCTGTGTCGGTAAAGTTGCGTATAAAGCGTTAATATGGCCGCATTCTGCAGTTTCCAGGCGGTAGGTTTACCGAGAAAAAAAAAAAAGTAGGCCCACGGCCTCAGTTGCGAGCTTATAGAAACTGAACTGGGCAAGCGGAAGTAGTGTATTGAAAGAACAAACATATACTCTTTAACTACTATACTAAAATTAAATTCTGGGGTTTTACGTGCCGAAACCACGATCTGATTATGAGGCACGCCGTAGTGGGGGACTCCGGAAATGTGGACCACCTAGGGTTCTTTAACGTGCACCTAAATCTAAGTACACGGGTGTTTTCGCATTTCGCCCCCCTCGAAATGCGGCCGCCGTGGCCGGGATCCGATCCCGCGACCTCGTGCTCAGCAGCCCAACACCGTAGCCACTGAGCAACCACGGCGGGTTTTTAACTAGTATATAGTTTCGTCTTTGGCTCATAGACAGACCTTAAAAGTGTATGCTTGTGCGCCTTATTCGTGTTACCTTTTCGCCCATAGTAGCGTTACAAAAATATTACTGTTGCATTTTTTAACACGAAAGTGTTTTATTCCGGGGTCCACCAAGACTTCACTGACGTATTTCCGTCACGGAAATACGTCATGGAACATAATACAAAGAAAGAAACCAGAAGAAAAAGTTCCACAACCATGCAAAATTTGGGAATCGAACCCACGACCTCTCGGTCCGCGACGATAGATCGCCGAGCGTTTAACCCATTGCGCCACAAACGCATTTGCAGAGAGCTACACAGACGCGCCTTATATATCTAACTCTCCTCCGTGTACCCGCGCTCTTGCTCGGGGCGGTGCCGCCGCCTACGAGCAGAAAAGAGAAGTACTGCATTATGACACTAACGCGCACCGACAGTGAACGCTTCGGTGGTCTCAGCTCTATGACGCCTCGATGCCAGCATTCGAAGGGACGCTGGCATCAAGAAGCACTACCAACGCCACCTAGGTGGCGTTGGTAGTGGCGTTCACCGTACTCAGCACAGCGGAGCGCGGCCTCCGCAATTAGGTCTGAAAATGTTTCTGAAGTTGATCGCGGAGGCTGCAATTACGACGCGCTGTACGCGCTGATTTGACTCGGTGACGATTCAGTTACGTGCTTTGTCTTGCGCGTTGTATTAGTGTGTCAGTTACGTGCTTCGTCTTTCGCGTTGTGCTAGCGTGTGCAGCGTAGTGCAGCTTCCATATGCACGACGGTTGCTCATGGTCATCGACGTTGGTAGTCGTGATGGAGGAGACGTGCCACCAGGCGTCAGCGTGGGTGCATCAACGCCTAAGGGCGCTTTAGCCACAAAACACCAATAGACATTATATATCAATGTGCAATAAACATTACACTACTTCTGTGAAGACACGTTTCACTTTCGTGTTCTATACCGATTCCTATATAAGAGGGATCAACCACATTTTTTTTTCCATCGTAGCTTTTTACTTCGTTTTCTATTATTTTAGGTTACTGTGCTTCCGAGAATACAAAAGCAGCGCTAGAACGAGACGAAAAAAAAAATTGGCCGCCATACCACCCTGTGAACGTGAATGTCCAGCGAAGCTGTATCAAACACCACACATGGTCGAACATTGTAATCAGGCTGTTCTTCTGGTGTCTTTAATTTCCGTGGTCTACCCATGGCAGTCTTAGAATGAACTGAATGAGTTGCTAGACGGGTCTCCCTTTTATATAAGAAAGCGTGGTGACGTCACTAAGAATATATATATGCCTGACTGCAACGCAAGATATGCCGTTTGCCTTCAATTGTTAGCCTAGCGTTTTGTGTTTAAGCCACAAAATTTTACAACCAACGAGAGGTATACAGCTTCGCTGTGTATATTATGCGTGGCTCTGCTACCGCAAACACCAGAAAGCGTAGTAAAGTATAGTGGCAAACCACACACTTAGTTTCCTGGCGCTCAGTATTTCTTCGCGATGTTCTGCGTAATATCACGATCAATTCAAGCGGCCACGTTCACAAGCCTCCGGACCTTCATTTCTTCGCCTACGCGAACTCTCGGCTTGCCTCAATCTATACTGGGCATATTCTCTTCTGCGACGCTTGGTTGCAGCTTCCCTAGCTCTCGCTTCAGTCTTTCTAAAGCAACTATCACGGCTCCTGGATTTAAAAAAAAAAAAAAAAAAGGTGCGGCCCGTTGCGTAGCGCCGAAAGGGCCTATCGAACCTAGTTCTCCTCGCGCCCACTCTGGCGCCACTGCTATGGTACAGCTAGGGAGCCTACATGTAAGCGCTGTTTTAACAAAGCTTGCATGTAGGCTCCCTAGGTACAGCCGTTCACGGAGAAGCATTCCCACAGCCGCGTTTGTACGCGTGACTGACTCTAATCAGGCCGCAAATATCGCGTTTTATAGTTGCACATTACATGTTGAATATTGAAGTCGTTATTAGAAGTGCCGATTGGGTACCTCACATATGTGAAACGTCTGCCCTAGGAGTGCCAATTTTTTGTAGAGTGAGCCTCAATGCTCTCCATGAAGGCTGCCGCTCGACTCACCTGAAATGAAAAGAAGTGCTCTATTACGAATAATCGGGAATGGATTTACGTGTTTCTTCAAGACGACTTCAAGACAATGGATTGCGTTTATTTACAAGATGATGAATGCGAAAGTATCGCTCAGCAAAAACGTTCCACGGTGCCGCACCCGATCCAGCCCAGCTTCGTTATTCTCTTCAACCAAACTCCCCTCACACGTTTCAATATTCTCTCTGCGCTGGCAGTGACACGGCCGCTAGGTAGGTAGGTAGTAAAATTTATTGAGGTCCGGAAGAATCTTCACCCCGTTTTGATAGGGGCAAGACTGTGGGGCACTCCCGCATTGGGACGGGAAGGCCAAGCCTCACCGCCTCATCGTGGGCCTTCTGGACACCCCTGGCGCTCTTTGGCTATTATTGGCCCTTGCGCCATTAAACCCCATATATCATCATCATCTGGACAGCCCGGAGTTCATCAACCCATTCGTGGCTCTTTTTACAGAATAACACCGCATATCCACGAAGTGAATGACGATGAGTGGTCGAAGCACTGGGGGATCATTCGGGTAACCGTGAATCCCCCGTATATATATATATATATATATATATATATATATATATATGTATGTATGTATATATACCTGTATCAATTGCGATAGCACATTGGTAGAGAGCTATACGGTGTAAGGATAGTAAGGATAACTTGGACATGCAGCAGCACCAGCAACGCGCAGAACTGTTGTCGACGCCGTCGCCGTTTTGCCCGCTTCCGCACCGAACGCGCTCGGCGTTAGTGACTGTTGCCGGTGGCTCTGGGGGCGGCTCGGAGGCTTTAGGGCCCATTCACACTTGCGACTAGGCGAGGTCGCGCGACCAAGTTGGTCGCCAAGCGACCAGTCGCAAGTAGTCGCAAATGGTCGCTTTTCTCGAAATGCGCCCATTTCGGGCGAGTCGCTCACTGCTCGATTTTTCAGTCGCACGACCGCAGTCGCAGAACAGCTGAACCAATCAGATGCGAAGGAACAGAACGTCCGTATACGCTGACGCTTATTTTACGCGGCGATGACATTTCAAGCAGACGTGAACGGCATATCGTGATACATTTCAGTTTAGCGACTGGTCGGTCGCATTTGTAAGTGTGAACATCGTTCGTCTTGAGTAGTTTTCTGGTCGCCAGTCGCAATTGGTCGCGCGACCTCGCCTAGTCGCAAGTGTGAATGGGCCCTTAAGGCTCATTCACACCGCGGCGACTGAGAGTGGTCGCGCGACCAAGTTGGTCGCAAAGCGACCAGTCGAAAATGGTCGCAAATGGTCGCTTTTCTCGAAAAGCGACCATTTTGGGCCAGTCGCTCACTGCGCGATCTTTCAGTCGCGCGACCGTGGTCGCAAAGCTGCTCAACCAATCAGCGCCGCGCCGAAAGTGATGTGTGTCGTCGTCCACGCCAAATGCAATGTCCGCGTCACGATATGCAGGCGATAGGCCGGTAATTGGTGTCTTGTCTTGTGATTCTGGGATGCAGCAGTTGCAGCAACGTGTCGAATGTACGCGGTCGCATTCGATGGAAGCTAAACAGCAGGAAAAGAAACCACAACACAAACCCTTTTTCCAGCTGCCGTTCGTTGGATGAGCACGCCACCCAAAGGTGAACAGTGGGTTAACAGCTTTGCTTTAATATTATGCACCGAATAACACGCAATGCGAACTAGAAATTACAACTTGCTCTCTCTCGATAATACTCGTTGTCATGCGTACAAAGTTCGGGCAGGAGGCGGCTTGTGTGGCCGGTCACTTCACACGAGCGGAGGCACGGGCGCACCCACGAGCGTCGCGTTTTCTTCGGAGGCTTCCGCGCTGCCACAGCTGACACCTCGGCGGAGCACATCAGCACAGGGACGGCGTCTTCCTGTTCGCTCGAATCAAAATCCAGCCATCGCTCGAATCAAAATCCATGGCTGTTGCCGGAACGCGAAACCAATTTACACAGTGCCAGCGAAGTGCGCGCTAACTGTGTAGATCCCTAGAATTCTCGCTGAAGAACGAGAATGTCCGGGATTGCGACTTGCAGGTCGCGCTCAGCCGGGCTTGCCGGTGTGAACATCAGTCGCCATCGGTCGCTTTTTGTTCGCGAGTCGCAAATGGTCGCGCGACCTCCTCAAGTCGCCGGTGTGAATGAGCCTTTAGACGAGATCAGGGGCGGTATTCTGTAAAAGTTCGCCATTTCGGCGACCGTTGATTCACTGCTGCTTGACATGCAGGAAGGTGCCAGCCAGTCTCCTTCCTGCACGTCAAGCAGCAGTGAATCAACGCTCGCCGAAATGGACAGTCCACTAGGTAGACTCTTGATACACCGCCCCTGATTGGGACACTCATCGAGCAGCGTCGGAAATCTTACCCACCTTCTCGCCTCGCAACGTTTTTATATAAATACGCATTTGGTGCCGCAGCTAAACGTCGCCTCCCGTCCCTCATTCCCTTCCGTCGTAAAAAAAAAGGTGCCTTTTTTTATCCAGTGGCCGTGCTCTGTATATCGGGTGATTATAAAGTAGCACCTTTCTTTTTTATCCAGCGGCCGTGCTCTGTATATATGGTGATTGTAAAGGAGGAAAGAGACGCTTAATTCTGCAGCCCTTCAGGGAGCACAGCGCCGAACGCGCGTTTGCAACCCGTGAAAGCGCGCGTCCCTCGCGCCCTTTCACTCGCACATACAGCGTCCGGAGCTCGGCGACGATTTCATCGCCGTCGACGTCATACGGAATCTCACAGCGACGGCAGAAATCCGCTTTGGAGTGTCCATATAATTGCTATCGCAATAAAGACTGTCAGCCCTTCCACCGGGTTGGAGATGGAAGACCGAGGGTAGCTGTACTATGGTGGGAATTATGTATTTCCAATTAGGATTATTAAGATGTGATGGTGTAATTGGTTATTTGGACTATTGAAGAATGAGAAATATATATGATCCGGTGGTTTTGATTTATTTAGTGACCACAGGGACCATGGCCTTATGGTCGCTATAGTACACCGCCATAGGGTGTACGGCAAAGGTTGGCACGTTCTTCATAAACACGTCACCAACGCCGCGCGCGTTCGATGCGAACGCGGCCAAAATGCCGCCGCCGTCGACAACAGTTGTGCGCGTTGTTTGTGTGACAGCACTGTGATATGAGGTTCTTTCAATGAATTACTCGCTGCTGAGGCACAGCCTCAGCGCATGCAATGACGAAGCCGTTCGTTACCACAGCAAGCCATTCATTAAATAAAAGACAGCTAAAAGAGAAAACGAAACTCAGCAAACTAATCACAAAAACAAAGGAGGATTAAGCCTAGAAACAAAGCATCAAAGTGAGAAAAGGTCTACAGTTTCATGGTTCTCACTGGGGCTGTGGGATGAACAAGAAGTGGCGACAGAGACGGAGCACAAAGTGGAGTAGCGGTGGCGAAACTAGAAGTTGATGAAGAAAATCCCGTTGGTCCCCAGGCGAACACCAGGGACCAATAATGCAGGCGGAAGTTCCGCAAGTTACACTGACGTTGGGAACATGGATAGGTAGCCTTCGTACGGTAGAGGTCTTGTTACCGGACCCCAAGTCCAAGGGCTTCACCTCAGCTACCGGTACAAGGGCTTTATTTCTCCCACGTCGGTAGGCACCTTATCATCAGGCAGCCATGATTGACGCTGATGTGAAGACTGGCAACAGCAGGACGCCCTTGCGGCGTTCGCCAGCCGGAGCTCGGGCACGGCGCTGGAGGCGCTGGGCTGCCTGGGTCGGACGCCGTTTCTACGTTCGCCAACCGCAGGCTGCAGGAAGAATTTGGATGTCGTGTCGATCCCAGGTGGGAGCCTAGAGCGGCCTTGTGCCAGGAACTCGACTGGCCGCTACTCCGGCACCTTGGTCATCTTCTTCAATCTCTTCTTCCACGTCTGCCACGATGGCTGTCGCTTGCTCGCTTCCTTGCTTGTTGCTCACTTCTGACACTTACCCACTACGATCACGGCACTCGCGCACTTCACATATCAGACGCACACAACCGCTCTCAAAATGCTGGCTACGTGACTTAACGGATACACGCCGTTGTCGACAGTAGTAGGGGAGAGGCGGGTGAGAGTCCAGAGACAGTCGGCAGCCCAGGCGGCAGAGGCCGGCAGGGCTGCGCGCATGCTCCGCAGTAGGAGAGCGGGCACGCACACACACAGTCTAGGTGGCCTCGATGCCCTCCTCGCCCACCGCTCCCCTTCCACTGGGAAGTCGAGTTTGCTCTCCGCCATGCGTTCGCTCCCCGTGAAAGCACGCGTCCCTCGCCCTCGCGCGCTTTCACTCGCACATACAGCATACGGCCAATGAGAGTTTTTTTCTATTGCCGGACGCGATCATCGAAGAGTGAGCCCTTAACAGCTTCGCTGTGTAACCTTGCACTCGGCCGCGCAACGCTTAAAACAGCGAAGCAGGGCGATCGTAGCCCAGCATTTTCCGGAAGTGCATGCAAACTTTTCATCTTATTACTCATGATGATGAGAATTTCTTTTCGCACGTCTCGGACTTACGGCCGTCACGGCGCTTTGCATAGCGCCGCTTGCAACACCGACGCCGCGTTGCAGTGCCGACAGCGCGTTCCGGCAGACCCGCTCCGTGAATGCGTCTTTCTCTCTCTATCTCTATATCTCGCTCTCATAGCGCGAAACCTCTGGCCACCCAAAATCATATTTTATGGGGATGTTCTGCCAAGCCCCCTCCGACAAAAGAAATTTCGCTGTGGCCTTAACTCAGTTATGCCTGGGTATGCGTAGCGAGAGGTACGGGTAATCTTCTTGTTCTTGTTTAGCTTGGTTCTCTATACGGTTACATCTTTATCGTTTAGCTTCGTGCATCTAAGTGTTTAAGTTTATTACGTCTCGTTAAGTTATGGTTACATTAAAGACCAGTCCCGCCGGGGTGTCTCAGTCACCTAAGGCGTTGCGCTGCTGAGCACGAGGTCACGGGATCGAATCCCGGCCGCGGCGGCCGCATTTCGGTGGAGGCTAAATGCAAAAACTCCCGTGTGCTTGCGTTGTAGTGCACGTTAAAGAACCCCAGGTAGTCAAAATTATTCCGGAGCCATCCACTACGGCGTGCCTCGTAATCAGAACTGGTTTCGGCGCGTAAAACCCCAGAAAGAAGAAGAAGAAAGACGAACATTAAACACTATAGACATTTTTAAAGTGTAACGCACTTATTTTGAAAGTCTTTATCTTGATGTTTCTCAATTGCCACGAAGACGGCCCGATGGTCAGTGAGGCGGAAGGATAAGGGGTTGTCGTCCAGTGACTTGAACACGTTTCGGGTGCTATCTTCATCTGAATCCCCTCGCCTGGCCGCGTCCTACTTACGACGCTTCTCGAGGCGTGCGGCTCATTCTTCCTCCGTCTCCTCGGCACGCTGCCTCCTCTTGGTTTCGTTCCGACGACGAAGCCTTGCTTCTTTCAGTCTCTCCGACTCACTTTCCCTATCTGCTGACGAATCCCACCGAGCCGCCCCTTCTATATATACGATGCAACGCCAGCTCCTCCACTGTTGCAACGCGGTTTCACCAGCTCCTCCTCTGATGTCATGCCAGATGCAAGCGGCGAACGCTTGCAACTTAACTGCGGCGGCGGCGGCGCGTCGCCGCGACGTGGTAACTCGAACAGACGACGCCAGATGGCGCGGCGGAAGAAGTCGAGTTTGCTCTCCGCCATGCATTCGCTCCCCGTGAAAGCTCGCGTCCCTCGCGTGCGTTCACTCGCACATAGAGCCTACGGCGCGCGCCGGCGATTTCATCGCCGTTGGATTTTATACGGAACTTCACGGCGACGGCGACGATGACGCCGACGGCATAAATTCGCTTGGAGTGTCCATATAATTGCTACCACATTAAAATCTCACGACCTGGGCTCTGCAGTTCGCCTCAACCGAGACCACCTAGAGGCCAAGACCTTCAAATCTACTCTGTCTGAAATTTGGTATAAAGTTGTTTCCTCCTCCTATTCACCTCGCACAGAACAAGCATGTGAACGCGCCAACCGTGAACGAAGACGACGACGATCGAACGCAATCATACGGTTCGAATAAATGCGTGTTCTGCAAGCGTGGCTGTTTAACCTAGTGGTCACGACGCTCGCCTTGGGACTGGGGGCTCGAATCCCGCCTCAGCATGAAAGTTTATTTTCTTGATAGTTTCTTGATACGAACCACGAATCGCTACTTACGGCTGGCTCAAACAGATTTACTGTTAAAAAGCTTCACCACTGACAGGGGGTAACCTTGTAAGACGACTAACTGTTGGCGGGCCATCGCGGAGAGTGTATTGACATACGCACAGTACCATATTGACTTGCAAGATTTACATATTTTTTCAGTGCGTAATGTCGCTATGAGTGAGCAGTAATACAGCTTCACGAAGGTATCATTATCAGGCGAGTTCTAACACACACGAAGGAAGGGTAGCAACATAAACACAGGAACTGTGATCCCATGAAGTGCAGTAACATACAAACAGCGGAGTAAAGGGCTACCAGTAGAACATCTCATTGATAAATGTTTCGAGCCAGTATCTATCTACGAAGGTCTCATGCTTCTGCCTGCAGGTTAAGATTGGTTAAAGGGTGGTTGGAGATAATTGGAGGCCTTAAAAGAACAATGCTTAGCTTTTTCCTCTAAAACTGCGTACTTGCTCTACGACGTGCTTTTAAACGCGATCACCCCGTACGTGCGAGGTGACACCACCAACGGTAGAAAAGCCATCTTCGCTTTCCATCATAGCATGTGCAACACCCGCCGTGGTTGCTCAGTGGCTATGGTGTTGGGCTGCTGAGCACGAGGTCGCGGGATCGAATCCCGGCCACGGCGGCCGCATTTCGATGGGGGCGAAATGCGAAAACACCCGTGTATTTAGATTTAGGTGCACGTTAAAGAACCCCAGGTGGTCCAAATTTCCGGAGTCCCCCACTACGGCGTGCCTCATAATCAGAACTGGTTTTGGCACGTAAAACTCCATAATTTTTTTTAGCATGTGCAACTGTTCCTTGTATTCGCCAATACACTTCCATGAGCAGTTGAGCCCCTATGATGCGGTAATTAATCAGGCGTGACCAGTTCACTTTAGCCGTCAACCAGTCCACCAGTCCAGCTCAGTAGGATAGCCGATATTGTAATTGACATTGAACGAGAAAAGAATGGAGCTGGGCAGACCATGTAACGCGTAGGATGGATAACCGGTGGACCATTAGAGCTACAGAGTGCATACCAAGAGAAGGGAAACGCAGTCGAGGACGGCAGAAAACTAGGTGGGGTGATGAAGTTAGGAAATTTGCAGGCGCAAGTTGTAATCATCTAGCGCAAGACAGGGGTCATTTCAGATCGCAGGGAGAGGCCTTCATCCTGCAGTGGACATAAATATAGGCTGATGATGATGACCAGTTCAAAAAATTTAGCTAACGTCTGCGTTAATCTCGAGATTAATATTTTTAACAGTACTATATTACACATTTTGTTTTGTCAAATGGGGCCCTGGTGATAGGCTAAGGTGTTGCTTGCTCTCGCACTTTGTCGAAAGCAATTTTCATTTTTCGTTTCCAAGATAGTATCGCGTTTTCGTTTTATATATGTTATTAGCGGCGCGACATCTTTGGCAAAGTGTGCTTCTTTAGCTCATTTTGTTTATAATAACACAGTCCTAAACTAATAGTATTGCCGCTTATCTTCCAATTCTGTTACAATTTTTGTCACAACCGCATGTTATATTATTACATATACTATGTACAACCGATCCTGATTCGATCAATGATTTCGGGAGCTCTTCTCGTATATCGCTAGGTTACAAGATGCGTTTACGCTAATAACCTTGAATATAATTGTGATTCAGATTCTGAAAGGCGCACTGAAAGCTGTGGCAAACTACGCTTCGTTCATACTGTTTATATACACGCAACTCATTTGCCATTTAGGGTGAGCAAAGTAACGTGCTGTCATGGCACTGTTACATAATGTAGTTATGTAAGTGGAACTTTAAAAAAAGGAAGAAATCAAAATGACATAGTGACAAAATAGGGGATAGTTTGTGTGCTAAATAAATACAAAATAATTGGAAGCCAGGCTTATCAACATCCCAAGACACCTTATATGTTTGATCATGCTTGACTATAGATCACTTGAGGTTTACGTCATTATTTAATATGGCAGAGCGTATCTCACGGGCAAATATTTAGTGGTCGTTGTATTCCAACATGTTCAGGTGTACGGATAACCAGGCGAATGGTCCGTTATGTTATAGAGTGTGTAAATGCAGATTTTGTACTCTGAGTTGCGGGGAAGAGGTGTTTCACTGTGGCACAAGTAGCGTCTGCCACCAGGTTGTGAAAGAGCCATGAGCTTATTTTTACAAATGTCGTTTCACAGTTGAACGAGCTTCTAGAGAACACCACATTTTGAAAGGCCCGTTCTCCATATTTCAGAGAGTAGGTTGCTACAATATCACGCAAATCTTTTGCGCAACTATGCATGGTCAATATTTCTGAACAAGGCTTCAAAGCCTCAAAGCTGTAATATGGGCTTCAAGAAAGCAATGCGGAAAATTCAGCTCCGCTGCTCATACCAATGTTCAGTTCCTGGAGCAGGTAAGCACGCGCCGGCTCAAGCTCTATCCATCTGTAAAACTCTTTCAATAATGCTCAAGACAGCGCTGGATATTCCGTTTGAAAGATCTACAAGCATGTAAGGTGATTTAGAAGACAGCTTGCGAGCGTCGTAAAATGAGAGTGCAAAAAAGCAGCCTGTAGCTGCAGCAGGAAAAAAATTTCACAACACGTGGTGAAGATGTTCAAGTTTCTTGCGTTCATCGCAGTATCGCAGTATCCAAGTCAATAAAATGCAGGCTCGCGAGAAGGCTCGTTTGAACCTGTTTTCCCTTCTAAATAAAACAACTGCCATTGTGCTCACTGGCAGATCCTACTTTTTACGTGCAACCAAATCCACGTACAAAGCTTCCTCCTAATCGCTCCCGTGGCAGGTACCATGTGGACACCCCGTATTTCTTTCTACGAATTCAATCATGTCGGCGGTGCTCGCGCGTTATTTATACATGCATCTAAATTTCTTGGAAATGTGCAACGGGTGCAAGAACCTCATTCTATTTAAGTCCTTCTCTCCAGATAATTAAGTGGTAGGAATATACTAAAGCATCCATGCGCTGTCTCTCTGAAGTATGTAGAGTACACGAAATCGGGCTGATAAAAAAACCCTTTTCAAGCGTCGTAGCTTACTTACGTAAGAAGTACTGAACATGTGAAAGCAAACGCTTTCTTTTGCCTATACCCTCCACCAAAGTAACCTTTCCTTACGCAAGTGTCCGTACCAGGCTTGAAGGAATCTTGAGCTGTACCATCCGACGGGCCATAGAAAGAGTAGAAAAGGGGTGAAGCGTGCTCCGGCATCCGCGGGGCCTTCGGCGTCATCGCGCGCTCCGTGAAATCGGCAATCATCGGTGGGACATCCGTCGCATTTCCCACGGGGACTCTCAGGGCATCGAGCGCTCGGGCCCAGCTAGAGTGGCGAGGCAGAATGCCGCCAGGATAACGATCCCGTCTCAAGGCCCTCGTCGTGCCATTCCCCCCTCCTTTCACACCATCCCCTGCTTTCGCGTCTTCTCCAAAGAGAGGGCCGCGCAGCTGGCACGCGCCGACTACCGCAGGAGAGAGACAAGATGACACCGGGATCCCGGGTGGAACACGCTGGAATGACGGAGACAAAGCGCCATTCCAATCATCTGCCGCTTTCTTCCCCCGCACAGCCATGGAGGCACGGTCGCGCCTCTCGACTCCTTCGATCGCTGGCCTCTCCCGTGGGCCCAGCGGGATCGAAAGAGAGCACAACCCCGAAGTCCCCTGGCCAAGGCCCGTTCGGGGGTCTCGTTAGAGCACCGCGTCTTAATCATCACATCGTGGCTACTATAGGGTCACCAGCGAGCACGCTCCTGACGAAGACCGGCTGACTCTTAGGCTCGGACTGCTGCTCGGCTGAAGCGACGATATGGTAGCATGTCTGCCCCGAGATCTGTTGTATAACTTCCCTGCGCTACTCATATATATTGACTAGTCACGTGTCAACTGCTCTTTGGCTATTTGTTCGAGTCCCGATGGTACTTGCACAGCGAGTGTGAATCTATTGCGCAGTGAAGTCGGCAATATATCCAGGGAGCGGAATTTCATTTATAGTATGCACGCAAGAGAGAAAAGCTCTGAAAAAAACACACGAAAAATGTGAAACAGTGAAAAAAAAAGAAAGACATGAAAATGAAACCTTTTGTCTTGACTGTTTTCAATGATATTTATTCCTCCTACAGGTACAATGCACCTTTCGTAATCTATGTGAATCGGAATCTTTCGAGAAGCGGTTAATGAAATGCTATTAAAGGGGTCAGGCAAGGAGGCAAAATCTCTCCAGTGCTATTCACTGCATGCTTAGAAGTATTCAAGCTCTTGGACTGGGAAGGCTTAGGAGTGAGGATCAACGGCGAACATATCTCAGCAACCTTCGGTTTGCAGTTGACATTGTCCTATTCAGCAACAATGTGGACGAATTACAACAAATGATTGAGGACCTTAACCGAGAAAGTGTAAGAGAGGATGGAATATTAATATGCAGAAGACAAAGATAATGTTCAATAGCCTCGTAAGGGAACGGGAATTCAAGATCATCTGTCAGCCTTTGAAATCTGTAAAGTAGTACGCTTATCTAGGTCAATTACTCACAGGGCACCCTGATCATGACAAGGAAACTTACAGAAGAATAAAATTGGGTTGGAGTGCATACGGCAGACATTGGAAAATCCTGACTGGGAGCTTACCACTGTCGTTGAAAAGAAAGGTGTACAATCATTGCATTTTACCGGTGCTTACATATGGGGCAGAAACTTGGAGGTTAACAAAGAATCTTGAGAACAAGAACCGCACTAAGAGCGATGGAACGATAAATTGTAGGCCTAACTTATAGAGACAGGAAGAGAGCGGTGCGGATCAGAGAGCAAACGGGGATAGCCGATATTCTAGTTGACATTAAGAGGAAAAAATCGAGTGGGCCAGGCCATGTAAAGCGTAGGATGGATAACCGGTGGACAACTAGAGTTACAGAATGGATACCAAGAGAAGGGAAGCGCAGTCGAGGACGGCAGAAAACTAGGTGTGGTGATGAAGTTAAGAAATTTGCAGGCGCAAAAGTTGGAATCAGCTATCGCAGGACAGGGGTAATTGGAGATCGCAGGGAGAGGCCTTCATCCTGCAGTGGACATAAATATAGGCGTCGGCGGCGCCGGCCTCAGTAATAAAAATCCGGCAGGGGTGGCAAAGAAAGCTCCGCCTAAAAAAAAAAAAAGGAAACACGGCGACTGTAGATACATTCCGCTGCACGCGTTCTCTGTGAGTCATCGTGTAAGTGTCGGCCAAAATTGAAACAGACACAGACCTTAAGACACCAAAAGCGTTGTGCCAGTCGGAGTTTTCGAATGCTAGCACTTCGAAAAAATAACAACTTTCTCATCTACATCCTACTCTGATCATCAGCGCTAACGTTGATACTCGCGTAAGGTTAGCGCCATTGCAGCTCTTTCAGTGTAACGTAACGACGCCCGCACCGGACATGTGCCTTCTGTTTTTAGAACCCGGCGCGGCGTAAAGACTGAGGAGAACCCTCACCGCCGGCACGCACGCTCTGAGTTTACTGCGGCGCAACAGCCGGCTTCGTGACATAAACGTGAGGGAATGAGGTCGCTCTGTTACTTTTACGCCTTGCGCCGAATGGGCCATTAACCTGCCAAAAATTGCGCGTTTTTTTTTTTTCTTTATGCCGCTTATCCCTAAGAGGGGAAGCGGCGGGTGGTGTAGTATACAACCAAACGTCCCTTTGCCACGTTACTCGACCTGAGCGCATACGTGGTGCTTTCTCTGGGAGTAAACTTGCAGTTTTTATTTTTGCCTTCATCGTTGAAGTGCTATTTGCGGAAGGTGGCAAATGTTACCAGAACTTGCGTTTACGAGCGTCTGCAACAGAGTTACGCTCCAGGCCCGTACTTCGTCACTGGCGATATTCCACGATAGCGCAGTTAATGCACGCGCAACGTGCGTTCGTAAAATGGGAGCGTGGAAAGCATGGAGCTGTCACTCAAATCAACATTCATTCTTGGGATTTCACAGCATAAAATAGCAAGAGGTTCGCATAATCGCGATAATTGCTAAACGTAACCTTCGAATCAGTAACGACATCAATGAGACAGTGCAAATTAATGATGTACAAAATCGAAGGTCACATTGAAAATTCCTAATTTGTCACTGATGAATATAATTAATGTGCCATAAGTGGAGCGCAAAGTAATGAAACAAGCAGAAAAAAAGCCGGCAGATCCCACGCCCTGTGGGTATATACATGTTATGCGAAGCAGTATGCGGGGAGCCTACCAAGTTAACGAAATGACCATGAGACCACCAAGAAGTAGGCGGCTGTTTCATGAGCTACATGACACGCATGTCATGATATTCATATCATGAGCCTTGAGGAGTTCCTTTCGCTACGCCTAAGAGACCTTAAGGCGAAAGCCTTAGTCATGCTCATGGCTATGAATTCGATAATCAATCTTTAGACTTTTCCTTCACATAGTACCACATCCGAACCCATTCCATTGTTTTTGAGTGTTCATCTTTTTCGCTGAGTCATTGTCATCTTTGCTGAGTCATGGTCATCACTATGACGTCTACAACCATCCTTTAGTGTTTCCTTCACTTAGTACCCACGTCCGAACGCATTTCAGTGGTTTTTGGGTGTTAATCTTTTTTCGCTGAGTCATTGTCATTCTGCTGAGTCATACTGATGACCATGACTTCTACCACCATCTTTTAGCGTTTCCTTCTCTTAGTACCCACGTCAGAACCAATTTCAGTGGTTTTAGGGTGGTAATATTTTTTGCTGAGTCATTGTCATTTTCGTTGAGTCATGGTCATGGCTATGACTTCTACTACCATCCTTTTGTGTTTCCTTCACTTAGTACCCACGTCCGAACCCATTTCAGTGGTTTTTGAGTCAATCGTTTTTTCGCTTCGTCATTGTCGTTTTTGGAGAGTCATGCACATGACTATGACTTCTGCCATCATCATTTAGTGTTTCCTTCACTTAGTACCCATGTCCGTACACATTTCAGTGGTTTTTGAGTGTTAATCTTCTTTCGCTGTGTCATTATCACTTTAGGCGGCTGTTTCATGACCTACATGACACGCATGTCATGACATTCACGCCATGACCTATTATTTATGTTCGTCATACACTCATGCTATGCCAATTTTGGTACCTGCCAAGTGAACGAAAAGACCATGAGAGCCCCAAGACGTAGGCGGCTGCTTCATGACCTACGTGACAGGCATGTCATGACCTATCATTTATGTGCGTTATACACTCTTGTCATACTATGCTAATTTTGGTACTTGCCAAGTTAACAAAATTGGATACCGGTGCGGGACAGTGGCCTTGGTAAACTCGGCGGTAATGCAGTTCCACCTAACGTGAAAGCTGGGTAAGTGCGAAGGAGTGATTTGCCGGTGTTTCCCTTGTATTTTCCTTGTGTTTATCTTGTTTTATCCTGTGTTTATCCTGTGTTCAGCAATCCATCACTCGTTTTGACACCTGTGCTAACACGCACATGCAGCCAAGACTTTTGCTGATAATAGAAGCGATTTTAACGAATTTCTATTATTCATTCGGTCAATTCGTGAGTAATCATATCTTTTAAATTATTCTGAATCACGATAGCTTATTTTGAGCCTGTGTTGATCAATTCTGCACTTGTTTTGGCCCTGTTTTGAAAACTTGTTTTTGCGCGTGACCACGATGACATGAGATCACATTACAAGATTTTCACGCTTTTCACGAGTTTCTCTGCTAATTAATGCGCTTAATGCTTCATTATTCCTATCTTTTACAATATTCTGATTCATGTTAGTTTATTTTAAACCGGTTTTGATCAATTCTGCACTTGTTCTGACCCTGTTTTCGCGCGTGACCATGACATGGGATCACAATGCACGCCGACAGCTCGGTTCCCTCAAGTGCTTCGCACTTAAAGAAAGTATACATAGATGCTTTTGGAAGTTATATATCCCATTGATCAAGTACTCCGGTTTTTTTATAGGGCAGTTATTCTAGATTTTGTTCAATACTCTTTGTATGTTTTTGTGCATCCAGTCCTGAAAATCGGAAACAGTGGTCTATAAGGTTAGTTAAACAACCAGAACGGTAAATTGGTTTGTTCTGTACCAAAGTGGCACTAACCCAGAGCGCAATACAAAACAGTTTCAATATCCAAGGAAATAAAATAAAAAAATAAACGGCTGCCTTAGGGCACACAAATTTCAGTAACCACTTCTGCGCAATGCTCTCATAAACTAGTTTTTCAGTGATTTCACGCTTGTCATTTTTGCGAAACGTATAAATCTGGCGTGCCGAAAGAGCTCTAATTCAAGATTGTTGCTGAAGCTCATAAAGGAAAGATCATAAAGGAAAATCGGGCTCTGCCACTGAGTCAGACTTCAAGTTTTCCTGCGTTCGGTAAAATTATGTTACGTTAGAGTATAGTAGCCATTTCCGATGGTCAAAACATCCTTTGCTTCTCACGCATTCAGCTCGGAGCTTCCGCGTCGAGGTTTCCATTGACGTCTAAATACTTAACCAGCCACTCTATCCAGAGTTAACGCGCACACAGGCTTCGCAGCTAACGCCTGGCCCGTCGGGCTTTCGGTGAAGAACACGTCTCGGCAAGCCCAGTCTGGAGAGGAAACAAAAATTTCCTCGGCCAATAACGAGAGCGTTTATTCTTTTCTATTCCTTGTGGGTACTTGTGTGGTTTCCTTGCAGATTTTTAACGCTCTGAAACATCTCTTTCAACAATCTTGGCCTGAGCGCAATACGTCAGGCCGGCGACGGAGAATAGTAAATAATAAAGCGCCTGCGAATTGAATGCCTTGCTCTTTACAGTTTACTATCGCTCGTTCTCATCTTTCCATTTTATGTGTTGCTTTCCCGTTCTGTAAAACGCGACTCTACCAGAGGCTTGTTTAAAGACATCGCTCACTCCGTCTGGACCATTAAAGACGCCCTCCAGAACAGTCGCATCCAGAACGCCGGATCGTCTTGGGATTTCACGCCTCGTCTCACTTGAATGCCGCGGCACGCTTGTTTGGAAACCGATAAAGAGATGCGACCGACAGCGGGTCTGTGGCCGAGTGTACCCTTCTACAACAAACAAAATAACGCTTTTATTTACGCTCGCAAATTTCCATTCAGGCCTGTTTGCTCTAAAGCGCG
>NW_023605792.1:0-40001 GCF_013339745.2 Dermacentor silvarum
CGGAAATCATTACGCTTGAGCGAGGCGGAACGGTGACTTGTTCTTCAAGCACATTCAAGGCATGGTAACTGATGCTTGTATCCGGCGGTATCGCTTTGTGTGTTGAAAGCGTTATCGACTTGGACCTTAAGTCGATGACAGCACCATGTTGGTGTAGAAAGTCCATGCCTAGGATGACGTCCCTGGAGCAGTGCTGCAGGATTACGAAGCTCGCCGAGTAAGTGCGGTTGTTTACCGTGACTCGCGCTGTGCAGATTCCAGCCGGCGTTATTAGGTAACCTCCCGCTGTCCGTATATCGGGTCCTTGCCAGGCCGTCTTCACCTTTTTTAACTTGGCGGCGAACGCACCACTGAAAACTGAATAGTCGGCGCCAGTGTCGACGAGAGTGGTGACGTTATGACCATCGATGAGCACGTCTAGATCGGTAGACCGGCGTCTGGCGTTGCGGTTAATTCGTGGCGTCGAATCACGGCTGCGTCGGCTTGCTCTGCTGCTGCTACGTCGCGTCGGAAGGTCTTCATTCGGCGGCGATGTGTTGTCAAGGCTGTTGCTAGGCGGCGTGCTGATATCTCGTCGTGATGATTCACGAATCGTCGTCGGCGGCGGCGGTGGAGGATCTTCGGCATTGCGTCGTACAGCAACCGCACCTCCATCGGTTGCTGCTTTTAGTTTCCCGGGTATGGGCTGGGAGATCGGCCCCGGGTGGGACCGTTGTACTGACGGCGATGCGGCGAGATGTAGCGGCCTGGTGACGGCGAGCGTGAGGATCGTCGTGGTTGCCACTGGGCTCCGGCGAGGTAGTCGGCGATGTCGCGCGGTCGTTCACCTCGATCGGGACGCGGCGCGTTGACGGGAAAGCCTCGCAGGCCCATCTCGCGGTATGGGTATCGGCGGTAGACATGGCCGGCTTCCCCGCAGTGATATCAGAGCGGGCGGTGGTCGGGGGCGCGCCAAATGTCCGTCTTCCTCTGGTAGTTGTGCTGGGCGACGGGCGGGCGTGCTGGCGGCAGCGGCGGTGGACGACGGAACTGTGGCGTTACGGGGCCCTGGCGCGAGCGTGGAGGGGGGCCTTGACGACGGGTGACGGCGGCGTAGGTCAGCGCTTCCGGCTGGGGTTGCGGCGATTGTGGCTGAACATCGGGAACTCCAAGTGAGCGCTGAACTTCGTCTTTGATGACGTCGGCGATAGATGCCACGTGAGGCTGCGACCTGGGAAAGAGCTTATGCAGCTCCTCGCGAACGACCGCTCTGATGGTATCGCGCAGGTCGTCGGCGCCTAGCACTTGAGCGTCGGCGTAGTTGGTCAGGGCACGGCGGCTGTATTGCCTGACGCGCATTTCAAGCGTCTTCTCGATCGTTGTAGCCTCGGAAAGAAATTCGGCGACAGTCTTGGGCGGGTTGCGCATCAATCCAGTGAATAGATGCTCTTTGACGCCCCGCATCAGGAATCGAACTTTCTTTTCCTCACACATATCGGGGTCGGCGTGGCGGAAGAGGCGAGTCATCTCCTCTGTGAAGATCGCGATGTTCTCGTTCGGCAATTGCACTCTGGTTTCTAATAAAACTTCGGCCCTTTCTTTTCGCACGACATTCGTGAAAGTCCTCACGAAGTTCTCACGAAATAGGTCCCACGTCACCAGGGTGGTCTCTCTGTTCTCAAACCAGGTCCGAGCAGCATCATCTAATGAAAAATAAACATGGCGCAGCTTGTCGTCGTCGCTCCATTTGTTGAACGTCGCGGTCCTCTCGTATGTCTCCAACCAGGTTTCAGGGTCTTCAGCCGATGATCCACGAAAAGTCGGTGGCTCCCGAGGTTGCTGCAGCAGGATGGGGGATGCTGGTGCTGCCATTTTGGTTGTTGACTTGGCCTTGATTGCAGTGGTCTTTTCGGGAAGAAGTCCGAACTCCGGCACAAGTCCTTGCTGCCTACGGCTAGCTCGCTGGTCCTTGGCGACGTTGGTCTCGTCCTCCGGTTTCGGGCTTGGGTCGCGGCTTTGCGGGGGCGTTCGGTGCATGAACGAACTAGCACCTCCACCAGATGTCACGTAGTAGTGACGGTAGAGAAAACAGTCGCAAAACTGTGTATGACCAAACTGGTTGTTTATTGGGCGAACCTGTGCCCACAAAAGCAAGCTACACTCAAAGCACAACGATAGCGGCGAACACAGTCGGCGATCGTCGAAAATCTGATCAGCGGTGAAGCGCGTCGGCTTTTATACCTGAGTCATCGAAGGTTCCAGATTAATCCATGATGCCCGCGTGTCTTCCAGAAAGTTCTAGACAATTCGCGTCGGTCATACAATCAGATAACATAAGCGTCGGTGAAAACAGGCAACAGAAACTTCCGATACAGGAACGTCCTGCGCCGAGCGATAACGTTTAACATTTGTTAGCCGGTGGAAATCGGCCACCGGTGAAAGATAAACATGTATACGTGTCAATACGAACACGTGATCAACAGCGGCGGCCGGGTCAGTGGAGTGACTGGCACAGACAAGCTGGCATTGCATGATTTGGGCGGAATCCATAGTTGCCAAGCAACCGTCTACGTCACGCGGCTGCGCAATCTCTCATTGGTCTTCCCGTCGAGTGGACCGGACCACATCACAGCCAGATGCTTTGACCAGTGAGAAAGAAGACGAGGACCGCTGCAGCAACAACGATCGCGGCAGCAGCCACGATGGCCAACACGCTCCTTGCACTCGAAATGCCGAGGCATTCAGTAGCGTGTGAAAACATTCGTGAGGGCACGTGCACATACTTTTACGCCTTCCAGAAGTCGATCAATGACGATTTGGGAAAGAAGATAACGCACACGAATAGTAGAACCCCGTTTCGCCCGAAAGGTGAAGCAACGATTGCCAGAGAAAATTAGTAGACAGCTGTACGAAGTAAGGATATAGTTTTATCGGCGGTATAAACTTGTAAACATTTGCTTATTAACTAAATTAACAAGCACGGTGTCACGTACGCACAGGTAGACATGAACACATCTCGCTCGATGATCGTGGGAACTCGCTGTCAAGACGCTGGAGTAAGGAAGTGCGGCAGCAGCAGCGAGCGAATTGACCTTCGTGCTGTCTCGCTCTTCAACATGAACTAAACGTCGAAGGCACAGTGCATACTCAGCTATCAGGCACTACGTGCACTTTGTCAACATCCCAGATCATTTTGAAGATGAGGCCCGCGCAGGCGCGCACTCTGCTCACCTCGCATATCGCTTTCAAGATATGGCAGCCACGCCGTATTTGGCAACGTGCCGGTCGCTTGTTGCAATGTACAATCTGGCTGCGCCACTAAATTTACGTGACCGCCACATTCGAACGCAATTACAGATTGGCGACGTATAAAGGGTAAGTTAATACATGGAAGTCAACGGGATTTAGGACGGGACCGCGAAAACGCGACGTAGCAGCCGGGAAAATGCAGCAGCGAGGAACGTATCAACGGGGATCCACTAGGAACTTTGTAACCCAATTTTGTATACGTTTTGATGATAGGAATTTTGGGTGATACGAATATTTCACGCGACCCCGTGAAATTCATATCACCAATATTTTACTACATATAGCTATGCTCAAATATTGCATTAGGGAGTATTGTAATCGTCGGTGTAATTTTTTTCTGACCTTCATTAGATTGAATTTTGTGTAATTACAATTTTCGTAGCATCCCTGTGGAATTCAAATTAACAAGCTTTTACTGTACATTGATTCAATGCTAATGCATTAACGTCGACAGTCATCGTGAGATAGGTAATGCTGCAATTATTCAAAAATTTGCAAGCAAGTTTTCTAAACTCAGCAAGGCTCTGTGCATATGCATAATCATTGCTAATTGTTTCACTGTCGTCACGGCGAGGTCATGGTGGACATGAAAGAGCTACTTTCTCACGTAAATTGAGCTTCTGGACTTGAGTCACTCCCAACTTTGAGCACTTCTGCCTTTGCAGCAGATGCTCTGCTTCCTCTTCTGTCTAAACTCTGTCTTCCCCATCCCATTTGGTGCTGAGCTGTGCTTTCACAAGGGCTGCAGAACATGGTGTCAACCTTTCCGCTTATATACTCTGAGGCCCACTACCAAGTTTGATGTGACACAGTTCTTGCTGAGACACTCCTGAGCTTGCTCAACTGCTACTTGGTCAGCACGGCACATAGGCCAAATGCACGTGGTCAGTGTTGGGAAACATACATTTTTAGTGCAGTACATAGGAGACACACAAGCCCTAACTTGCAAGTGATGTTTAACATTGAAGACCGTATTTATACACACAGTAAAACCAGAGGCAAACCAATCATATGGTGAGGAAGCACATGCAAAATGGCAAAAAGCATTTGGCTATCACCAGCCATCGCCGAGAAAATCTAATTCTTTTTTGGATAACGAAACTGATGGTGAAATAACGTATTCGTAATCATCGCTCAGCTTTTCTGCTGCCCCAACAATCTTCCTCGTGTAGCAATCTCTTTCACAGAACACAAACAAAATGATGCTGTTTCTAACAAAGGTTGTCAAAATGTGGTGTACACCCACAATAACAACAATGAGATGCAGGGCAACCTTCAACTTCCTTCCCAGGCTCGTGTGAAGAGAGCACGGCAACCCACCTGGTACTATGGGTCCTGCAGGGGGCGTGCGACGCCGGCGCTTGACCTCTGCCAGGCAGGCGCGAGGTGAGCGCTCGTTCAATGCAGACCCTGGCCAGTTCCTGGGAAGGACAAGATCAACACACACCTTGTGAGAGACTTAAATAAAGGCCCTACAGGCAAACATTTAGTTCATCTAGGGTGACTTATTGCGGTCTTCACAATCCCAAGGCATTTCTTCATTGCTAAGAGATGACCTACCATATATTGCCAAGTATAATAACTCAGCCTGCAATATCAGACGACCCTACCGTCTTACTTGCATTCCCAAAAATTGGAGGGAAGAAAATGTTTCGAAAACACAAGTCATGGCAAGTTTATTTTTCATGTTGAGCCACTGTTGCTTAGTGATGCTGACATTTAACCCTTTCAAAACCACTGATGTACCGGTACATTCCTGCGCTTCTCTATCGCCATGTCACTGACGTGCCTGTGTGTTCTCCACTCTCCCCCCTCGGATACCAAGAGCGCATTTTTCATTAACCATGTCATTTTTTTCCCTTCTGCATAACCAGAAATAAACCATTGTGTTCATTTTAAATCTGAGAAATAAAAACCCAATGCTGGCCGGTGCGTCACCTCTGAAAAAAACCAAACAAGCTGAAAGGGTTAAGTGATTTGGTGAATTGCCATGTGCTAGTGCTACCCTTAGCTCACAATGAAGCCTCTTGCAAAATACCCAACATCTACGTCTATGTTGCTACATCTATGTGATGCAGTGAACGCCACAGACTGCGTCAGCCAAACAAGAACTAGGATTGCCACAGAGTGGGTTTTTCCTTTACGGTGCCAGCTGCCAGTTTGACCACCACACCTGCAGGCCATGTTCCGGTTTTCAAGTTCTTAAGTTATCCCATTACAGACTGCATCACAAGTGCTCTGCCAGGCGATAATTTATTTTTCTCCCTAGCTTCCTCCCTATGAGTCCAAGCACATCCTCTGCTAATATTCAATAAATTTTCTCAGTCACCACTTACTGACTGCGCTTATTTTGGCTGCTTTATCAGTAGAACCCGTTCATTCGTTGTGAAAAAAAAAACAAAAAACATGATAAAATAACATACTGACCAAGAGAAGGTACGATCCAAAGTAACTAAAGCTTTGGAAGGCTTGACTGTAGTTGACATCTACGCATTGTGAAGCACTGTGCGAACGTTGCAGCATGAGACACTGGCTCGCGCCAAAATGCTGGGGCCCGAATGGCTCAAGACACCCATTGCAATTGCGCTTTCAGCAAGCTTACGTTTGTGCTCCTCGAATTCGGCATAGGTTAGCAGCTTCTTTGAGCGAGAGATTGTGGTGAGAAGTTTCGACGTGCTCGTTCGGTGCGGATTGATGTGGCATGATATGCAAATGTGCATTAAGCTTGGTGGGGCTCGAGAGACCAGAGACGCATGTTGTCATCTTCCTACTGCGTAGTTTTTTAAGAAGACGACAGGAAACCAAAACAATACCGAACTGGTGAGCAATGCCAGAATACGGTGCCACCAGAGCAAAACACGGCGCTCACATCGCACTGCCTGTAGCAGAGAAGGGCAACGCATTTGGGCTATTGTGTACTAAAAGTGCGCAATACGCTTCCAATGGCACTACACCCATACCTGCCAACCTCAAGACTGTCAAATTCGTAAACTCGCGACCGGGGGGGGGGGGGGGGGGGGGGCGTGCACGGGAATTCTGCCGAGGAGTACGCCTTCAAACACACTTGGAAGTACTGATAGAGTCTAGTACTGACGAGGCTTCGAGCACGCCATCACGCTTCGCAGCCTCTACGGCTACAAAACACCGGAGTGCCGGAGTCGCACTGCGCCCGATGCAGCAGCACGTCGCACAAAAAACGCGAGGCCCACAAAACAGGTCATACAGTACAAGTTTGTTAATTCGGATTTCACGGGACCGAAACAAATGTCCCAATTAACCGAATGTCGAATTATCGAGGGTATCAAGAAAACAATAAACAACTGCTTACTACGTCAACACGCTCTTATTTTCAGTATGAATCAGCAAATTCTGTTTCTATTTTGCATAAACGCAATGCGGAAGCTGCAATTCTCGTCATCTCGCGACTGATTAGAGCTCGCAGCGGCGAAGGTTTCGCGACTTCCTTCACATTGCGGCTGCGGCGCACGTCTTCATCTGAGACGCGCTTTTCACTAGCGCGCGCACATCCCGTTTATTTTTTCGCCAATGTCGCTGGGTCGCCGCCCATCGCGATATAGACGGTGCGCCTCTTCCTCTTCACAACCGCAATCTCTCTCCATCCTCGACAGCTTTGCACTGAGTAAAAACGAAACTATTGCTTACCGCAACCGCTGTCAACGTGATCATGCACGGCAACCTTGCGGTTCTGAAGGCGCGCGACCGACGCACGCATAGTCAAACAGAAACTACCGTTTGCTGCAACTACGGACGAAACCGCTGTCGATATCGCCGCGATCATGCATGGCGACTACCAAGTTATGAAGGCACGCGGCCGACGTGCGTACCGAGTCAAAACGAAACTACTAGTAGTTTGCCACAACCGCAGCGGACGGAATCGCGGCCGCTATCAAGACGATCATGGATGGTAACTACGCAGTCATGAAGACACGCGGCCAATGCGGTGCTATGTGCGGCAGTAAACGCAAGCTAGGCACGAATAGGAACAAATAGGCACGAAGCCTTCCGGCGTTGTTGTCATTCCAGTACTCTGTTGCTTCGTTTCGGTGGACGCTAACGTTGTTTTGGCACTGCCCATTCATGTTTCGGAGGGTGGCGTGGCTTAGAGCTATAGGCTCCGTACAGTCGAGTTTGCGGCTGCTCTGGCGCCATCTGGCGCAGCGACGCAACAGTGTTGGGAAGTGGGTGCCGCAGCTCGGCCGGCTCGATGAGTGTTCTTTCCCGCGCGCTACATTTAGTCTCGGCCACGGTTGAAGCCGTTTTGCTTTGTTCACCAGCCTCCTTATTTTTTTATACGTCTTGCGACGGTGCAATGACATGCGCTTCATCGGCAAGCGTCGGAGGTGAAAAAAAGAAAGGCAAGTGGAACCGGTGATACTGCTGCGTAAAGGGCTGTCACAACCACGAAGGCCAGCCGGGGACAAAGTTGTACAGGTTTCCTGGCAAGTCTTATGAGATCGAACGGCGAAAGAAATGGGCCGCAGCTGTGAGGAGAGTAAAGTAAGTCAGCTTTTTTGATATTTGTGACAAGGTTTGGTTCTGTAAAGCGTGCTACACATGTGCGTTTCACAGCTCGTTGTGCGACGCCAGCGGCCATGGCCAGCTGCTGAACATTTAAAAGAAATTTGTCACGACTTTGCTGATTTGACGACTGCTTGCCGTTGTCTTAGCATTCGGTATGATCAGCATAGCACTGGCATGTGCGATGAGCAATATTTTATGCCAAGGAAGCCTATTTTGTGCTGGCGAGCACTAACTCGACGATCCTCGTTTCGGCCGCTGGCGCTTGAGAGGCGCGGTTTCGCATGGTACGATTTTTCTTGTGATATACATTTGCGATGTATCATTGTAAAAGCAAAGCGCGTATGCAAGGAAAGGAATTCGCATGCGATATCGTATCTCGTGAAAGGGGCCTAATGAGCCTCGATCATTGTACATGATGAAGAACGAACATTCGTGTCATGTAAATTAAGATCGCCTAGTTAATAAATCTCGTTTATCAGCGCAGCAGGTTGCTCCGACTGGGTCCCAAACGAGTCAACGAGGATAGCATGGTCACTGCCACACGATCCACAATCCGAATCGTTTAGCTCACTCGACATGACTGTGCTGACGACAGCCTACGAGTGAGCGTGTAGCTGCACACGGTCCAGATCGAGCTGTATGACAATCTAAAGTAACAGTGTGACAGGGGTATCAAATGATAGGCCGCGGCGTACAACGCGTCGGAGCGAAATGAGCATGCATTGCCAACAGTGAGGCGTCGATTAAAAATCGGTTTCCGGGTGTCACGATTTCAGGGTGCCAGTTTAGTGACTTCAATTTTAGTATTACCGTAAGCTTTACTCACGTGAAGGATGACGTCGTATACTTGCTTTCCCTGTTGCGAATGGCACTTCGTTTGAACGTCCACGCCGTCTTTCACACAAGCAACATGCGAAGCAGCGTAGAGCTTGTCTCCGCTGGTTAACGCTGCACCGTGAAAGTAATCGTCTATTCCTTTAATAGGCCTGAACCCCGCAAAAACTATTTGTGCCATCACAGACGGCCACGCTTGTACTTTCACGTACACACACGCACAAAAAAAGAAAGCGGATCGCGGATATACGTGCGGCTTTCGGAGGCGTGTATACGTAGTTCCGAAATCTCGCTGTCTTCCCCCCTTCCCAGGTTCGCGCCGCCCGCCACATGCGACGCTGAGCATCGCGCCACCGCTGCTGCGCAGCAGCGCCGCCTGTTCACTGTAGGAGCCTATGGGCGCGGACCATTCGTGTTCGGAGGGGCGGAAGGGCAACGGGACAGAGGCGCGTTGAGGCTGGCGATGCGGAGAAGATGGAAACAACGCGCGGTGGCGGCGGGTGGAACGGCTCAAAAAAATTTTTTTTTTTGTCTTTTCAAGGAGTTCGTATTCCATTCCCTGACGGCAGCATGAGTGAAAACCCTGAGTACTAGAAAACGAAACTACTTTTTGCCGCAACCGCTGCAGATGAAACCGCGGCCGCTATCAACGCGATCACGGATGGCGACTACGCAGTTTTGAAGGCACGCGGCCAACGCGGTGCTAGCGCGCGCGGCAAACGCAAGAATAAAGCTTTAAAGGCTCAAATAGGCACGAAGCGTTCTGGCGTTGCTGTCATTCCCGTACGATTTGAACTCCGTCGCTTCGTTTCGGTGGACGCTAATGCCGTTATGGTAGAGTACACTCTAGTTATAGCTCGTTTGCGTCGCACATTTGCGGCGCTCCGCGCTCGCCGAGCACCAAGAGTTGTCCCAATTAACCGATGTGCGGCCAAATACGTCCGAATTAACGAGAGTTTCATTGCATTAAATAATGCAAACACCTGCCGGGACCAAAGGACGTGTGCGAATTAACGAGCTTTTACTGTACTCGCGAAAAAAGCCTAGCGAAGGTGACAGCTAGGCAAGACGACTAGCCACAGCCTCCCATACCGAAACTGTGCCTGCCGCATCGACCCGAAATCGCCGTCGTCTCTGGGGGCGCCACTTACGTACAGGTGGACCTCTATGTTGAGAGTAACGACCAGTGACTTCCAGTCCAACAATCCGATGACGAAGGCAACGTCAAAGATTGAAAAATCTCCTTACTCTGCAGACAATAAAGATTACGGGGCATACCTCCATCTCTATGCGCCCCTACGTAAGTGGCGCCCCTGCCCACCAGCAACGGTGTGAATTTATTAACAATTTAAAAAACTATTTCGCGAATATAACCACTTTTCCGTAAAAATTGAGCCGACATTCGTAAAATCGTAAGACGGGTCCAAATTCGTACATTTTACGGGAAATTCGGAAGAGTTGGCAGGTATGACTGCAACCGTAAAGTGAAAGATGTGGATTCGGCTCCTGTCAGCAGCCTCCCTTTTCCTTATATTTCTGCATTGAAATTAAAGATAATCTTTGTCAGGCTTCATTATCTCTTTTCTTCATGTGGTTCTATCTAATAAAAAATTGAGCCCTTAGGATTTCCTTATTCTTTTCATTATTCTAGGAACTTTAGGCCACGATACTAAGTTGGAGGCCCTGCCTGCGCTCAACTGCTGCTGCTTTAACACCACTCTACTAATGCTGCCGACTCCCACACTTTCTTGTGCTTGTACACACAACGCGCTGCACCTTAGTTGAGAGTCACATCAGGACAGAATCAAACACGAACAGCAAAGCACATGGCTTGTGGTACAAGGCAGAAGGATGATATTGTACATTTTGCATCGTCTTAACGCGGCTGCGATAAACGACTTTTCCCCTCCATTGTGATTGACTCGGAGCAGCACCATTATTAGCGGGATTGGTCTTTCGGCCCGACGAACGTTAAGGATGCGAAATGAAATAAAATTGTTACAAAAAAACGACCTCCACTCCTATTCATGGCAATTGCTTGGTTTATCAGCAGTTCATAAACGTGTTGGCGGAACGCTGTAAGGCTCCGAATTCGTGCAATGCTCAACACTGGATGCCAGCGTAAAAAAATGCTTTTTGTGTAGTTCAAACGCATCTGGTATATGTCCAGAGACGAGCATTCTACAGCATTACCAGCACGTTCACAAAACACAGATAAGCCTGGTTGTGCCGCTACGCTTGCACACATGATGGCAGTGAATATGAACTAGCGTTAACCGCTGCATTACGCATAGCAGTCATCTCTCTAACAATATAGCAAGAAATAAACTAACGCGGTCCTTTGGTGGTGCACTGCAGGCCTTTGCATTGGCTCCAGACTTAAGGCTCTGTTATACTCCGACGTTCTCGGCGCGCGGGCGGGTGGCGGTTGCGGTCGGATACGTGACGTCGGCGACACCGCGCCAGGCGCAAGTCCGGCTCTCTACAGTGCAACCACTTCCCACGCGGCGCAGCGGCCGCAGCTGGAGAAGCGCATGCGCAGTTAATGCGCAGAACGTCGCGCCATCTGTCGTGAACCCGCGAAACAATTCTATTCGCCACTCGGACCTGTGCCTGTGGAGTGCCTCCCTCGTTTCGTGCGGATACAGTGTCTAGAATATATATTCTAGGCACTGTAGTAACTGTAGTGCAGATTTCGCGCGCGTTTTCGTGGGAAGCGGCCATTTTGTACTGGCGGTGAGTAGCTACAGCGACGAGAGAGGGCGCTCGGTGCTCACGTGTTCGGCGCGGTCGGCGTGAAATGCAGGCGGATCTATTCGGAGCCGGACGACGTCCAAGCACGTCAGGAGGCGCCGGTAACGTCGGCGGTCGGGAGCCGTCGGACTGTAGAGGGTGGCGCTTCAGCCGACGTAACGTCGCCGTGCCGCGCACGCACGCTACGTCAGAGTATATCTGCCCCTTTACCGAGTGGTAACTACTGCAGTGCCTCGCGCCAAATTCCCAACACCTCCCCACAAATTACATAGACACACAGCAGAAAAAGCAACTTACGGTGCAGACGATGCAAAGCGCACACTTAATTTCATTAGTGATGTAACTGCATACTCCTTTGTTACAAGCTGCACTTGATTGTTGCTCAGCATCTTCTCATAAAAATCTATGACTTCATCTTCAGTGACCTGGAACGAAAAAAAAAAAAAAGAGGTCATGTAGAATACTGCTAATCATTTTTAAAGTAATAATATTAAAGGGACTGACAACCGATTTTTATGGACCCAGTTTCTTATGGCACAACGAAAAGCTCACCCTAGGTAGTGGTTACACTTGCAACGGTTACTTCCAAAAGTGCGTGGATATTTTGTAACCAGAATTTTTCGATCTGAGTAGCCTCTACAAAAAATAAGAGTCCCTCCTCCAGCAACGCTGTGAAGTGATAGCGATGCCGATAGCCCGCCTCGCAAATTGTGAAAGCCGCCTATCGTCCTGGAGGGAATGCAACTGTGGTTAACCACGTATATTGTCACTTTTCCAAACACTTTTAAAGGTAAATAGACTTGTACAATAAGTTTGCATTGTTGTACAGGCATTTCTTATAGTTGTACCGTGTTTTTTCCCAAGGACACACCTACGTCATGGCTGGCTGGCCCCCGGAGTCATTATTCAGTCGATAGACGAGCCGAGCCAACTCATCGAAAACGAAGGCAAGGCAGTGCCACTTTTCTGCTCACCACAAACGAAAGCTTATCTGCACATTGCAAGTTAAAAAAACTTACCAATAGAAAGAATGTTACTGCATTTCAATATCAATAAAAAGACTAAAAACAGCGTACACTAGTAGAAGGTCAGGTTGTAGACCTCATAAGTACGTTCATGTTTTTGCTGTGTGGGGCGCCAAAGGTCATTTTTCGCGACTTTTAGTGAAGAATTAAAAATATAAATCCACATTTAATAAGAAAAACAGGGCCCATTCTGGCCAATACGATAGACAATCTTTTCATCAGCGGGGTTATCCCAATTCATGTTCTGAGTGGTTGTCTGTCCCTTTAAATTAACTAATAATAAAAAAAATTTACTCTTTCAAAACACACATCCATTAACATATTCCAAGCCTGATGCTATCAATTGATAAAAGCAGTTTACATCCGTTCATTCAACCCTGATGGGACCAACGTAATTGGTCTGCAGTTGCTCCTGCAGGTCGAATTAAACAAGAGCCCCCCCCCCCCTCCCCCCCCCAAAAAAAAAACACACCACTGATCCATTTGGTAGCATTTTCCCAGATCTTAAAATGTCCCCAAATCCGATGTACATGCACTTTTTATGGATTCAAAATAGAAAGCTCACGTAAAAATGACATTACAGCTCCTAAACAAAGAAATTGAATGCACACCAGATTTTTTTAGCAAGAGGAATGTAGCACCCTTCCGATTACAGGAATAAAAAAATACTAAATTACCAACTTAACTTTTACAGTATGAAAATTTATTTACTTAATGTCCATCGGCATCACTCTCGGACAACACCTTAGCGCAGTTGATATTCTGCATTTATTAAACGACAAAGCAGTTATCGTAAATGGGGTGGCGGCCCACACCTAACTAACAACTTCGCTAGTTCATCCTGCAAATCATGCAATTCTCTATGGTCGCCATCTTTTGATGGCAACGGCAGTGACCCTGGCTAGGCTGACTCTGATGTTAGGTTGCTGCACAAACCATGAATGCAATATTGGTCTTCCTGGAGCAGGCCGAAAATAGAAGTTCTTGATGGGAGATGACATGTGTTCGACGAATTCACTGTACACTAAACACCCCCAATACGGTCTCCTAAGTGGATTCTTATATGCTATGTTTATGCGTTTATGCTTTTATTAGTCACGTGCTATTTATGCTTTTTTATTAGTCCCTCAATCTGCAAAGTCTAGATCCACGCATGAAAAACACACAATGGGCTGGTCTGAGCTCCTTCGGCCACTGCCACTATTGGAGTAACCACTGCGGTCATCACTAGGATCAGGCACGTGTGCAATGACCAGTCAAGTTCGAATGATCTGGCTAAGGCCAATTTCAGGATCCAAATAACAAACGTTTAGTCCCATGGAAATGTATGGGCACCAGCCAGGACTATCGGTCGAGATCGAATTAACTGGAAAATAGAATTAAGCGGAATCAAATTAACGGAAGTCTACTACTTTATGCACAAAACATATGCTTGTTACATTAGACTGTAATAATCCAGGAGACAGGTTTGTTTTATCTGAAGTTCGTTCTATACAAAATTAAGGCCACAGTATGTTGTAAAATGGCAGAACTTGGCACATAATGTCATCTAGCGATTGATTATTGGTATCCAGAGGCGATAGCAAAATACTAGGGGTGTGCAAATATCACGTTTACAATTGTGAAGCAAATCTGAATAATGAAAACCAGTGTGAATCGACTTGAATATGTTTTGAATATGAATACCATTGGTTTTGCAAGAATGCTATTTTTTCCATCAACCAGAGGTATGAAAGAAAAAGTGAGTTTATTACACAGCCAATAACGTACAAAAATAATGGTTCTAGTCAACAAACTTCCCACGGCTGCACTGTAAGCGGTATGCGTATACAGTTAAACCTGGATATAACGAAATTGACAAATTACCGAAAAACTTCGTTATAAAGAGGATTTCGTTATATGCAGGTTCGGCACGAAAACTTGAAAAATAATCGTTTACCGTATTTACTCGATTCTAACGCGCCCTCAATTGTAATGCGCACCCGTCTTCCGTTTTCGTTGAAGCACTCATCCTCGGAATGTCACACCAGGTACCGGATGCGTGGACGCGTGTCGTTTCGCACAAGCGCGAGGCATCGGATACGAAGAGTGAGCGTCACGATGGCGTCGTATAGTACTACAGTAGAACCTCGCTGTTACGTTCCCGGGGGCTGCGTTTTCCCGGCTGTTACTGTCGTTTTCGACCGGTCCCGGCACAGCTCCCTTAGAACTCAATGCATTGGTAACCCCGCTGTTGCTGTCGCAACTGTGGGACCCTTCCCACATCATACGTTGCGAACTGCCACCCCGCGCCGGCTCGAGCGGCAATTTTGACTTTTCATGTCGCTTGGCTTGGTGGCTTGACGATGGCATTGGCCGCCCAAAGTGGCGGGGGCGACAACTGTGACGTATTTTCGGTTTCCGCCAGCAAAAGTATGGCCCTTGAGATCCGTATTTGCTATGTAAAGATGGTGTCCATGACGCGTTGTGGCCCTAAAATTGGTTTTGGCTCATAGATATTCCGTATATAAGGGTACGGCCACGCTAGCGGCAAAAAACGGCCGCGTCATGCAGCGAGCGGCAAGTTGCCGCGCGTCAGCGCCTTGCTGCGAGGCCACCGTGGCACGCGCGTCATGCCGCGCGGCACGCAGCATTTGCCGCAGAACCCATTTCGCGCGGCACGCCGCAAGACCCCCGATTCATGCCGCTATTGCCGCGCGCGTGCATTTCTGAAGCGCGTTTTTGCCGCTAGCGTGGCCCTACCCTAAAGTCCACGGGCGATAACGCAGTCACCGCGCGCCGTATGCTGTATGTGCGAGTGAGAACGTGCGAGGGAAGCCGACGACCGCGTCTAAATCTCGCGCGCGCAAGAAAAGCAGGGAGGAAGCACGCCTTCTTCCGTTGCGCTCGAGGCAGCGGCGAGGGAGCGAGGGGGAGGCACAGCGGGGCGGCGCGCGGTCGCGCAGGCCGTATCTTGAAAGCGATCTGCGTTGGGGCAGAGTCTAGCAGTGTAGGTGCGTCGGCGGCTCGTAGCTTTCTGCGTGCTGCGTGTTCTCGGCGCTCAGTTTGCGTTGAAGCGATAGACAACAGCATGAAGGTCACTTCGCTCGCTTCTCCAGCGGCGCTTCCACACGCCGCCAGCGTTTGACAGCGCGTGTCCGCGCTCATCGAGTCTGATGTGCCACAGCGTGTACCAGCGCGTCGGCAACATCAACTGGAAAAGGAGAGAGTGCCGGCTTGGTGGGCTAGGCCAGCTGCAGCAAGCGGCAGGATCAGGTTTGAATGAAGGGAGGGGGAAAGGTCACGCCCGCAGCGGCAAGATCGCTGGGTCGAGGGATGCAGGGCCGCGCACACGCACGCATGCCCACGTGCGCTCGCTTCGCATTCCATCGCGGCGGAGAAGGTGCTTCCGGTTGCTGCTCGCGCAAAAATGACAAAATTTGGGGCGAAATCTCTAGGTGGTCGGAGGGGAAAATTCGTTATATCGAGGGGGTCTCCCGCTGCCACTTCGTTACGTAGAGGTCTCAAATACATGTGCTTCTATGGAGTAACGGCGGGGAATCGAAAAACTTCGTTATATCCAGGAATTCGTTATATGGAGGTTCATTATAAGCAGGTTTAACTGTAGAACACTTTTGCTTGACAGTACCATAACTGCAGTTATTTAATGTAGTCATGAAGGAAGAATAACTGCTCGGCATGTTTGGGGAGCAGCAACCACTGTGCATGTCACAATTCCTTCAGACAATGAAACGAGCTGCTCACTGGACACACTAGTAGCTTGTATTGGCAGGCATCTTTTTTTGAAGCTGAGCCAACAGTGGGCACCATGCTTACACCACCACTCACATGGATCTTCTTTTTGACCAAAAATTTCATCATGCACATATTTTTCAACCTGTGCTTGTAGCAGTGAAAATTGCTGCTGGTTGATGAGCTTATCAAAGTATTTTGACAGTGCTGACGCGGAAGGAGCCTTTTCAGAAGCTTTCGTTGTTGAGAAAATATCTGGGTTCCTCGGTATTGAAATTTTTCTTGCTTCTTCTAAAGCTAGGCTTTTACTCCATGACTGTGGGTGCAGTGTGAAGTAAACAGAACGGACAGAAGACACACACAGCGCTGTCCGTCCTGTTTACTTCGCGCTGTACCCACAGTTATGAATGACCAGCAAGCCCAATCTACTTCTGTCCGTCCTGTTTACTTCACGCTGTACCCACAGTCATGAATACCCAACAAGCCCAAATTCCTATCATTTTTAAATCAGTTTGCCATTGAAGCATCCTGGAGGTACTCAATTACTTTAGCACGAGGGTCTAAAAACACTGCTAAGCTTGGTCAAATTTGTAGAATGGAAACTTGTGATCAGTGATGACTAGGGATGGGCGAATAGTGAATTTGAGGTTCGAAGCGAATTTAAAGCGAATAGTGATTTGGTCGAACAATTTCGCATCAAGTAGTTCGAATATTCGAATAGTACATATCCGAGTAAAACCTAGTTAAAGGGATACAGACACAAAATCTGAAAATTTTACGAAAATGCTGAAAATGAATCCTCAGTGTGTGATTAAACCGAAAAGTAGTCACTTAGCTCATTTTTGAGCTGATGGCTTTATTTTTGGCGTTTTTGTGAGCGCGTGCCTCGCTGCCCGACCCACGGGTGTTGGAAGGCGTGATGACAGCCTCGTCGGATAGCCAGCCTGCGGCCGTGGTCATTCGAAGCGCGTCGACGCCGCCATCGCGAGCATGGATTCGACTTCTGGTGTGTCTACCAGCGATGAGAACACGTCTGAAGACAAGGACCATTGCAACTTGGCAAGAAATATTACCGCTTACGGTTACGAGCCTTCCACGTCAAGCGACGAAGACGAGCAGGCGGCCGTAGAAGTGCCGGTCAGGTTTTCGCGAACCGTAGCGCGAAGATTTCGCTCTGCACCAGACACTTATGCAAGAATTATTGGTCATTTCCTGGTGCAAATTTTCAGCAGTGGCGTAATCGTGTTCCTGCCGAAGATTTACACCAGCAGTGAAGTAGAATACACTTGGTTACTGCAATATTAGCTGTTTTTGATCTGTTTGAGCTCTGCGCCACCAGGTGGCAGCACCATACAGGCCGCTCACGTTTACGGTTCCACCCGAACGCCCCAACGACCGCGTTTACCCGATTACTGGACAAGCTAAAGCTCTCTAATAGGCAGGTATCCAAAGTTTACGCACCTTCTCGTCTCTGGGAAATGTGTGCGACGGCGTGTCACGACCGACGATGCTGTTATAACAGCAATGTCTGAACATTTCCTTCCGCCACGACGAACGTGTCAATACCGAGCGACGACCGCGGGAAGGCGCATGTAAGATGCACCACCTGCGTGGAGCGCCGACGGGGATAATGTTTCAGACGGACCACGTGCGAAGATGGCCAAAAGGGGTGAAACAAACGCTGCAAGGGACCGACACCCCTGGAAACACTGCAACTGCTGTGGCCGACCTTGGCCGCGGGTGGGTGTTATGTTAAATTTCAGCTTCTGCCGGCGACCGCTTGGAGGCAAGGTGCAACAGAAAATCTAAAAAAAAGATGTTTCTCGTTTTTTTTTTCAACGCAGCTTGTTGTATTCGTCATTTTCAACAGTTTAACTTTTGTTCCGACGCAAAAAACCACCCGCCAACTTTTGTGTCCGTATCCTTTTAATTCGATATTCACGGGACCGGAAAAAAAAAATGCCTGAATTAACCAAATTGCGAGTTATCAGGGTATCTAGAAAACAATAAGCAAATGCTTACTACGTCAGCATGATTTATTAGTGTAATGGATGAGCAAATCCTTTTGCTATTTTGCACAAAAGCAGTGCGGAAGCTGCAATTCTCGTCATCTCGCAACTGATTGACTCTCACAGCGGCGATCGAGGACTCGCGACTTCCTTCGCAGCATGGCCGTGGCGCGTGCCATCATTTGCGACACGCTTTGCACTACCGCGCGCACATCCCAATTATTTTTTCACCAGTAAGCTGACCGCCAACAGATCGCACGTCCATCGCGATGTAGCCAGTATTCTTCAAGCTCGACAGCTTTGCATCGAGTCAAACCGAAACTGTTTGTCGCAACCGCAGCCGCTATCGACGCGATTATGAACGGCGACTTTGCGATGCTTAAGGCACATGGCCGACGCACGCACCGAGTCAAAACGAAACTACCGTTCGCTGTAACTGCAGACGAAATCGCAGTCACTATCTATGCGATCATGGATGGCTACTACGCAGCTTTTTAGGCATGCGGCCAACGTGCGTATTGAGTCAAAATGAAACTACTTTTTGCCGCAACCGCTGCAGAAGAAACTGCGGCAGCTATCGACGCGATCATGGATGGCGATCATGAAATCCCGCGGCCAATGCGTAGTTATGCGCAGCGGTAAACGCAATAAAGGCACAAAAAGGCAAGAACCGTTCCGTCGCTGTCATTCACGTACAATTTCCGCTGATGACTATGGCGATGCGGACTCCGCCACTTCGTTTGGGTTGTACGCTAGCGCCGCTTCTGCTTTCTTCCGTCGCACATTTCCTGCTCTTTAATGTAAAAACATATAGCCTTCGAGATTTATGGTTGATGTATGGCAGCCATGACGTGAAGCATAGCCTCCGAGATGTGTACCAGCCGTCTGTGGCTTCTGGCTGCCTATTCGGGAGCGCCGAATAATTCGCAAATATCGACTACCTGAATTCGAATCGAAGTAAATAATGAATATAGAATTATTCGATCGAATATTCGACAATACCGAATATTCGCCCATCCCTAGTGATGACATCAATTGTAGTGGCACAACTATCCCGGCTGTTCACGATAATAAAGAGGCAAACATTTCGCAAGTTGGTCAGTTCAGTTCTCGCCCCCTACTACGATGTGCACGTTTTTTCTGGCCCGTCTATGTGCCTTGAGTCTGGCTCTCACAAGTGGCGACGAGGTGGGATGATTTAAGCCTACGCAGCAGCAATGCCGATCCTACCTACAGCTATGCCAGCCACTAGCGGAAAACTGGAAGCATTCAAGCAGCCGCCGCAGATTGGACCGAGTATCGTGGGCGAGTAGAGCTTTACTTTGCAGTCAATGATGTGCCTGAAGATAAGAAGACAGCCGTATTCCTGACATGCAGTGGAACAGAAACGTACTCGCTACTGCGGAGCCTGGTTGTGCCGCGGAAGACTGCGGACGAGAATTTGGAGACTATATTTACGGTACTTAATGAGCTTTATGCACCGAAGGTGTCGGAAGTTGTAGCAAGCTTCAAATTCTTTTCAAGGCACAGACGTGACGACGAGCCAATAAGCGATTTTATCAAAGCATTGAAAAAACTAGCTGACGACTGCAACTTCGGAATATACCGCCACAGGATGCTTTGGGACCAGATTGTCTCGGGTATCAACAATGTTCATCAAAACTTAGAGCTGGGCGAGTTGGTGTGGTTCCATCTTAAAAAAGTAGCGCGAAAAAGACGTGGACGAGCAAGAAACGACAAACACGGGCGCTGACTCTCAATTAACATTTTATTTCCAACGAAACAGAATAAGTAGAAAACACAAAGAAAGGTGAACAAAAACCCTCTCACATGTGCACGGAAACGAAAGTAGCAAACGCTTAGCAACCCCATGGCTGGCTAATAAGGAACTGATTTGCAGACACTGTCATAGGGTATGACACTTCTGCCTAGGCACAAAGCTATCAAAGGTTGACTAATACATCTGTCACCTTCCAATGACATGTAAAACACCTCCCTTATTTCACGTTTTTTTAGCACAATGCGGGTGCAAAATCTCAATTTTATCAAAAACGGGTTGATTCGTTTCCATGTAGCTACTTCACGAGGCAGGGGCGGAGCCCATGCGTATCAAATCAGTGTCAATGGCGTCCTGTTACAAATGGAAATGGATACAGGAGCCTGTGTATCGACGATAAGCGAAGAGAACTTTAGTGAAATATTTCCGACCACAACAATGCAACCGTCACAGGTGCACATACAAAGCTTCTTCAGCGACAAGAAACCCGTCGTGGGGGAGTGTACAGCAACTGCAAGACTGGGCAAACAAGAGCGCAAATTTCCATTGTTTGTAGTCAAAGGACCGTGCCCCACACTGTTCGGCAGAAGTTGGATGCGAGAGTTCCAGCTGAGCATTGCCAAGCCAGAGGATGTCAACGCAGTAGCGTTGGTGAAAGATGCGATAAGCCACTTTCATGAAGTTTTCGACAAAGGCTTGGGGACATTTCGTGGTGTTGTAGCCCAGATTACTGTTCAAGAGAATGCTAAGCCTAAGTTTCTCAAGCCGCGAGTGGTACCGTTTGCATTGCGAGATAAAGTTAGTGAAGAACAGAAGAGAATGGAACATGAGGGGAGCACCTGGCCAGTCAGGCCGTCACAATGGGCTACTCCGATACAGTAAAACCTCGATAATTTGAACTCGGTTAATTCGAACAATTAGAGCGGTCCCGTCATTCTCAATGCAAATTCTACCGGATAATTTGAATGGCCCGCGCGGCTCTATTCGGATAATTCGAAGTTTCCGGCTAGTAGCAACGTGCGGCGGTTAGGTTAGGGCGCTCCGTACAGTCGCCAACCCGATTTTCCGAGCTCGTGGGGACTGAAAAATAGTCCGGAAAACTCGTTTGGCCGAAAAAAAAAGTTATTAGTGCGGCTTTAAAAAAATCTCTAATAATGCCCTGCCTCATACTACGCTTGGAGGGGATCGACTTGCTTGGATTTGCGCAGCAATGACGTCGTCTCCGTGTACAGTCGACACGAACGTCACCGCGCTGGCGATCTCCGCCAACGGAGTTCGCCATGGAGATCCAAGAAACGAGCTTCGCACCGCTTAGCTCTCGCGAAGGTACAGGAGGTAGCGCCGATCACTGAGACATGGGTCTCCGAGACACCTGCTCAGTGTACACGCCACGTTCAAAATAGCAACCGAAACTTGAGAGAAATAAAAAAAAAGCTCACTGAATTAACAAGCGTGGTGTCAGCGCGCATGAGCGAGCGCGGCCACCGCAGCGAGCGAAGGTTCGTGCGGTCTATCGCTTCAACGGAAGCTGAGCGGCGAGAGCACAGCGCATACAAAAGGTCAGAGCCGTCTGGAGATCGCTTTCAAGATACGGTGCGCGCGAGAAACTGCTCCGTCGCTAAGTACGCAGTTGTTAGAAGAGTAGAAGTCACCCCCCCCTCCCTCCCTCCCTCCCATACCCCCATGGCCTTTCGCACGAGGGAGGAAGTCGCGTTTACGTTCCGCCATGCGTTCTCTCTCCATGAAAGCGCGCGTCCCCCGCGCGCTGTCACTCGCACATATGGCGGGCGCGCGGCGATGATTTTATCGCCCTTGGACTTTGTATGGAACCTCAGGACGGCGACGCCGACGGCGAAAATCCGCTTGAAGTGTCCATATAATTGCTGTCGCAATAAAGAAACATCTCACAATAAATGGTTATAACGATAGTGCTCAGCGCATATACTAAAAAAGAAAAAGAGCAGTACTCTGGAGCGTTTTGTCAGCCAAGGAAGAGTGAGCATGGCCTCCGAGACTGAAGGATTGCGCGAGCTCTCTATTGATAGCGCGCGTTCCAATCTTGGAGGCTATACAGCGAGCCACTGGAATCCAAGCCAGTGCAAAATCCAACATGGCGGCCTCTAAGATTGGGTAGCGCGGCTCGGAAAGAGCGATTTAGTCCGCAAAATCGAACTTTGGGGTCTGAATTCGTCCGAAGAATTGGGTGCGAAAATGCATGAACTCAATGGGAACCCTGACGGCGCATTTTTGAAGTCTGGAATATCTAGCAAGTCCAAATTTTTGGAGTCAAGCACTACCACGGCCGCTTTCGCGGCAGTTATCGATTCCGTGAACATCGTCCGCAACTTTGTTGAGTGCAGCGCGGGTGATATTTGTATGCTACGTTTTTTGAACCAGCTGGAGAGCATGGCACTAGGGGCGGCGAACCAGCGTGCCAAGTAATCCTGCATCGGTGATTACTTTGAGTAATTTTTCTCGGACATGGAAAATAAAGGTGATTTCTTTTTGCGGCAAGTTCTTGCTTGTTTTCTTTTTTTATTACAGTAAAAGCTCGATGATACGAATCTCACGGGGTCACGAAAAATATTCGTATTAGCCGAAATTCGTATCATCGAACCACAATTAAAACTACTGTCGAATCTCGATAATTCGAACTCGAAGGGGCCCGAAAATTTGTTCGAATTAAAAGGACGTATTTTTGAAGTATTCGTGCACCATAGCACGATGCACGAACGGTGCGAGTCGTGAAATATCGCGGCGCGCAAGCGCATAGCAAGCGCGGGCCACGAAATTGCCCACGCCGGCTAACGGTCCCTTCCCGATAACGACAGAAAACGAAGCTTCAGGGAGCGAGCGGGCGGCGCCGGCACACGGGTGCGCGCGGAGACCGTCGAAGGTGAGGGAGGAGGGCGGCAGGGAAGCGGATTTGGCCGCGTCAACTCCGCCGCTTCGGTGGCTCGCCCTCCCTCTCAACTCCCTCGTAGCTCTCTCACCTTCGACTCCGTGCGCACTTCTCCGTGCGCGCCCGCCGCCGTGCTGGCGCCAGCTTATTTTAGCCGCCCCCTGAAGCTTCGTTTTCTGCCGTTATCGGGAAGCGAGCGTTTGTGGGCGTGGCAGTTTCGTTGGCCCGACTGTGCCTCCGCCGCTGCTTCCCTCTGCGCTGCTGCCGCAGCGTGCAAGGTCAACATGTGACTAGATTATCCGCATGGCTGACGGCACTAGAGTGTGCTAGAATACGGTTGTCTAGAACACTCTAGTCGGCACGTACACGCTTGTTCCGGCGTGATGCAGAAACGGCGACCTTGCAATTTGAGAGAGAAGGAAATTTCCGCCGCGGGTTCTTTTTTTTTTTTCCCCGTTCCTTCGCGCGCGGCATTGAGGGGTCTCTCCTGAGCTTTTGCTCTATGGCGGTGTCGGAGCAATGCCGGTCGGAGGCGCCGCCGCGTGATTTGGCGCGCTGCTAAGAGCATTGTCGGTGCGCGGTATGTTCGAAATAAGCGTGTTCGAATTCGCTTGCTTCGCGTTGACGTTGAACAAAAGCACGTTTTTCATGATAGTCTCGCTGTGCAACAATTGTGCTCAGTGTTGACGTTGCGAGGCCTAGCTCCTTAGCCAACTCCGTCCGCTTCCTCTTGGGATCCTCATCGACCTTTCGAAGAATGTCTAATTTCTCTTTAAAGGAGAGTGCTTTCCGCTTGCGAGACATAGCTCGCTGCGACTAGGCAAAATGGCGCAAACACGAAGAACGAGGCCCGAAGCGCAGCAGCCACTCCATCTGACGGCTCGCAGAAAAGGAGGAAAAGTACAAAAGCACCACCACTTCAAACTCTTCGCGCCCAGTCGCGGAGTCCGCGCTGTCCGGCGCCGCGCCTCCGCACCAAAAGAGAAGGAGTTGATCGTATAGAAGGATGTGATCGTCAAATAGAAGGATGTGATCGTATCATCGAGGTTCCACTGTAGGTTCCCAAGAACCCACTCTCACGCATCTGATAGAATTGTTCCGCAAATTTGAAGATAACTAAGCAAAAAAGCGCAAAAATGAAACCAAAACCTGACTGAGCAGCCGAGCGAACCTCTTCGTGCGACGTCACAAGAGGCACACCAGTGGGGAAGGCGCACAAGGCATGCCAGTCTCGCCCACAGGGCAAACGAAACAGGTGAAGAGCAGATGCTCAGCTGATTCGTGACCATGCCGGAACTTTGGGTGACAATATCAGCTGCACCAGCTCTTATCAGATCTGTCAAATAGTGACAGCTACGATTCCGACGAATCCAACAGCCACGAATCAACATTCGCATTCGACCAACCACCACGAGAGCCAGCACCCATGCGCAACATATCGCACTGCAACATGAAGACTAAGGGTAGATCTCCCTAACCACTGATTTGATATGCGCTGTTATGGTTTCGTTTTAAATGACCGTCTGTTGTGTGGTGCCACTTGCGCCACCCGTAAAGGCAGAGAATAAAAAAAAACACAGCATATCCACGGGGTGAATGATGATGAGTGGGCGAAGCTCCGGAGGGAATCATCGGATCTCCCGCTTAAGGGGACGCTAGCACAAACGCATTAGAAACGTGCAGTACTCTCTAGTAAGGGGGAGCGGCCACAGCGTCTTACGCAGCCATTTACACATGCCGGAACGTGCACCGCGTTTGCCGACGCCATCACATGACTGCTGAGAAAGTATACCCCCCGTATTCATAAACGCTCCTCGACTTGAACTTGACTTGCCACCGCCTTGGGCAGCGCGTTTGAAACGCGTTGAAGGTAAGGCGGAGAGGCCACAGCGTCTTACACCAGCTTCTTACACGGGCCGTAACGCGCTAGCACAAACGCGTTAGAAACGCGCTAGAAACGCGGCCTTTCGTTAATGTTGGGTATTTATTGCCATCGTGGTGCGTGTGTCTATGTGCGCTTCGTGGCGTAGTGGGCTAACGCCGCGCGCTCGGAAGCGAGGGGTCCCTGGTTCGATTCCGCGCTACGGACACAACTTCGGAATTTTTTTTCTCATTTTTCTCAGACTGGTTACACACTACTACTACTACGACGGGGACGGAACGGGTGCCGCTATAAGGAGCTTCGCTCCTAAAACATGGAATCAGTTTTCCGTGCACCCCCAGCTGTATGTTTCGCTGGTTCCTTGGGCATAACAACCGCTTGGGCGTTGGTTCCTTGGTGAAATATCTGCCACGGTGTTCGCCCCCCACAGCCGCCTCGCGCGCGGCGTTGCGGGGTCTCTCCTAAGGTTATCCTCTATGCCAGGGTCAGAGCAAAGCTCGTCGGAGGCACCGCCGGGTGATTTGGCGTGCTGCTGAGAGCGTTGTCGGAGCGAGATACGTTCGAATTAACTCTCACAAATGCTTGCGCGTTCGAATTATCGGCCGTTTTTGCCCATTGAAATACACATTACTTTGACAGGACCACAGCGTCAGTTTGAATAAACCGGAAGTTCGAATTAACAAGATTCGACTGCAATACACTAGCAGCATGGTGTTCTGCTGGACGCTGTTTTGTTGTAGCTGGCTGCCAACAAATGGCAGTTTGTCACCATGAGAAGATTTTCAAGTCGGAGACAAAATGGGTTTAACCCTTTCAGGGTCTATACCGTACATGTACGGCTTCCGCGAACACCCTTAAGATTGTCAATGGCATACATATACGGTATCGCTTGTACATTTAAAAAGCGCCTTTCGATCATTTCTTTTGCTTGGCATGTGTTGCCACTCGAAGGGAACACGTGGAATTTTTTACTTGTGCCAATGCCTCTCCGGGTTTTATTTCTTTTTTTTTAATGGCAACGGCACGTCGGCTATCGCTCGCGTATCCGGGCGCGCGCGCGGCGGCGACAAGTGTGCAAATCTTTCGATCATTTCTTTCGCTTGGTATGTGCTGCAACTTGACGGGAACACGTGAAATTTTTTACTTGCGGCAATGCCTCTCTCTTTTTTTTATGGCAACGGTGTGTCAGTCAGCTATCGCTCATGCATCCGGCACGCGCGAGCGCGGCAGCGGCAAGTGCGCACCTCTTTTGATCATTTCTTTCGCTTGGCTTGTGGTGCCACTCGACGGGAACACGTGGAATTTTTTACCTGTGCCAACACCTCTCCAGTTTTTTTTCTTTTTTTTTATGGCAACAGCACATCAGTTATCACTTGCACATCCGGGCGTGCGCGTGCGGCACCGGCAGCAAGTTACGGTTTTCTCCTGCGGCAGATCCCGCTTGTTGCCTGCGCTAAACTGATGGTTATCTGGTTTCAAATCTCTCAAAGGGTGACCGCTTGTTACTCGATCGTTTATTGCCCACCGCGGCGCGATTACACCTGTTCCCAGGCAGGCAATTATATACACAAACGATGCTACCGTTTTTGCATTTCCTTTTTTGGAGACCACAAAAGCTCTATCGCAATTTATTTGGCGATAAGACGAAGGCTTCTCACTTGTTTCGGTTTCCAGACGTGCACACAACTATTTTTCAGTGCGCTTACTTCTTATTCATGAACAAACATTGTGTATTTTACAACACAAATTATTTTTTCCTCACTTTACTGTCACTTTAAAAAAATTACGACCATATTTTTTCGAAATACCTTCTTCCGAAGAATTTAAATCAGCAATAAAAAAAATCGACCCTGGCGGGTCGCATTAGGCAAAAAAATTTGACCCACAAAGGACTAGCAATATTTCTGCCGTTGTGGCCATCGCCCCACCATGCCGGCCTGAGCAGGTCGCCACCGCCGATGACACAAAATGTTGGCTACAATTTCTTTTTTCACCTCTTTCTCCGATACACAAGTCAACTGCGCCAACGTCGGAGGGGTGGAAGGGAGACAGGCGCGTGAAGCCGACAATGCGTCGGGTGAGGCGACGAAGGTGTGCCGTGCAGGGTGGAAGGCAGATGTAGCAAAGGTGTGGGGTATGCATGCGAATGCAGTCGCTTGCAATATTTTTTCTGCTTTTCTTGGTTTTTGCATTCCGTTTTTTTTTAAGCACAGACAACCATTAGCCAAATTTAACTGTTCTAGGTACTAATGCGGCATGGGAAAATTGTAGTTAATGGTTTATTTTCGCATAGAACACACACAAAAGTTCATGGTGCGACAGCTTCTCCTTGGTACATCCAAGTATTGTTAAAAATGGTAATGCTATAAGTCAGTTCGACCAAAGTACAGAACAGACCACTTATAACGTAATTGCTTATAGTGCAGGACCAGATATAATACGGTCTCTTCAGACTCCCGTTAATTTTTCCATGGCACTATATGTATACGCGTATCGCTTATAGTGCAGTTGCGGTAGACGAAATACCGGTTACAGTGCGGCTGCCTGGAAGTTGGGCAGTCAACCATGACTGCGAACGCTCCCCTCAAGTCGCAGATTTACTCCAACGTAACATGCGTGCGCACACGCGTCGAGCTCTGCGACGTCGCAGCGTAACCGGCGTGTTTGGTGCCATCGGGCGCATTCCACTGTTGCTGGCGCATGTAAATAGCTCCATTCTTAATTGTTTTGGGGCTGGCAAGGCTGCTCTATGCGATGCATAATTGCCAGTTCTCTTTGGCCAGCTTTGCCGCAATAAAGCCATGTTATGTGGTGAAACATGCAGGAAATATTGCAGTGAAGCATATCGAGAGTTAGAAAGGGGCCACTGTCACGGAATGTCGTATGTGTCCTTTAATTATACACGTGTGCACACACTGTCCTGTCACACTATGAGCGCCAAGACGTCTAATAACTGTACTGCCAGCCATTCAGAGCTGTTTCTGATGTTACTGTGGCGATTTGTAGCCTTCCTCATAGCTACGTTTTCCTAAAGCCCCTCCATACACGTTTTCGCTGACCAGGTTAAGTACCGCCAACTTACCCTCCTCCTCCACACTTTCCCTCACTCACCCTCTCAACTACCGGCGTCAAGCGAAACTTGCGTAGTCTCAGCTTCCGGTTTTAGGCGGAAGCGACGTCACTGCTGCCTAGAGGTGTGAGCGTGCAACAAACGAAAATTCTGGAACCGGAAATACCGGAAGCTGAACGACCGGAAACGGAAACACCGGAAGCGGAAATTGCGGAAGCAGAAATTCCGGAAGTGGAACTGGTATGAACGACGCATCAGGGAACAGCGGTGCACATCAAAGGTTGGCAACTACTTAGCAAAAGCAGCACTGGAGCGTGGATGGAGAGGCTTTATATTCTCCCAGCTCTTACGTTTTTTACCATGGTCCCTTGAAAAACGTAACAGGGTTCTACGGTATAAGTGGGTTTGCCGGTATTTCTTGTTTCTGCATTTCATGCTTCCGTGTTACAATCAATAAACTTGGCTCAAGATGGACGGTTGAAATACTCACATTTACAGGCTCTGCGTCAGCCCCGTCAGAAGAATTGAGCAGGTCGCCAAACTCTCCCATGCACCAGCAAGCCACCTGTGCCAAGGGTTGCCGTGCACTGAAGTCTTCCTGGGAGATCTGCCGCCACAGCTGCTGGGCTGTGTATGTGTGCAGAGCGCTAGTCTCTGATATGAGCTGGATGAGGCTGCCTACCACGTCATCTCGTACATAGTTGCCTGCCTGCACAAACACAAATGCACTGCTTATAAAAGGGGCTCTAACACCTTTTATTAAGGGTGTGCAATGTGTCTAGTACCAGAGACACCTCACAAATCTTTGCCAAAAAAAGTATTTAAATGTGCCTTATATGAAAGCAACGTTAACAGCTACCAAATGCTACAACCGTTAACTGTTTGCACCCTTACCGTCCTTTTAATCATTTTATTGAGATAGCAATTAAACATGTTTGAGGCATGTTTGCACCACCATCATTGTTCTATCCCACTATCGATGGTGCATGCTCGATGCCAAAGCTAGGATAGCGTTCTGCCTTCTGCTACTGGCATGAGCATTGTGTGCCTGCATGCTACAGTCTACGCTCATTATAACGGACCCGCATACAACAGACTTTTGGATATAACAAACCATATTTCAACCTTAGTTTCCTTTACCTATTTTATTATTGCAACGAAGTTCGCTTTTATCGGACTACGCTACAACAGACTATCGGCAACAGCAGATGAAATTAGCGGCAATTTTTTTCAAATTCGGGCGTATAAAGCGTACTTTTCCCGTGTCGACACAGGCTGACAACAGACTTGAGAGGGTCAGCCGACAATCGCGTCCTCAATTTCACGCGCACGCGAAGGGCGAAAGGCGGGGCAGAAGCGCGTTCTCTTTCTTTCGCGCGCGAGCCACAGGGAGGAGGCGAGGAAGAGGGAGCTCACCTCTGGCGGCTGCTGCTTATGGCGCGGGAGCGTAGGCGCCGTATCTTGAAAGGAAAAAGTGCGCTCAGTGCCAGTAGCTTCGTATGCACTGTGGTTTCGACGTTTAGGTAGCTCGCGGCTGCTGCCACACTTCTTGACTGCAGCGTTTTGACAGCAACTTTCCGTGATCATCGAGCGAGATGTGCTCATGTTTACTTGTGCACGTGTGACACCGTGCTTGTTAGTTTAGTTAGTAAGCGAATGTTTCCAACTTTATACGGCTGATAAATTTACTATCCTTACTTCGTATAGCTGTTTACTAATTCGTTATCGCAATCGATGCTTCGGCTTTCGGGCAAAACTGACTTTGTGGACGTTTGTCACTCACTCTTTGCAATAACATTGTTAGACATCACGACCAAAGTTTTGGAAGTGAGGTGTTTCGGATCTTACGGACTTCGGACAAAACCGCCATTTTTTGTCGGATTATGAGGGTCCGTTGTAATGAGAGTCGACTGTATAAGCACACTAGCATTCCTGCTGAGCAGCTGTGTGTATGCACTGGTCCGAGTGGAATTGACAGTAATCAAGCTAACATTATCTAATATTTCACACGGCGCTGACTAATGTCAACAAATTTCCTGTCGGTCTATCTCATGCACCATTGAGGTGCGACGCCTCTAACGCCACTGGCGTCGTCATCATGCCAGTGCTGTGAGACACCTGGTAGCTGCCAGGGCGCGGTTTCTTCTGCACCGCAGCAGTTGCCTGGCATACCTTGTCTCGCCAACACTGCACACCCACATATAATTAAAACGCCATTCGAGTTGTTCAAGAGCAATGCTAAACTTTGCTATTGCTGTCAATGCTTCATTCTTCGGGCGAAACCACCAAATGTTTAATTTCTTTATTTCTTTATCTATTTTTAATACCTTAAATTACTATAGTTGGTTACGCTAACAGTGCGAAGGCAGAACTTCGTCACAAGAGAAGAGAAGAAACATGTCGCTGACTTCCAACTGGTTTATATTTTTCAAGACAGATGCTTCTGCAGTTGAACCCCGTAACGAAACACGAAGACAGTGAAAAATTTTGCTTTTACAAGAAATTCTTTGTGAAATGAGACAGCACAGACAGTTAATGCGCTGCAAAGCGAAGCTTCCCTGTCCAAATTTGATTAGCCTACTTTGACGAGCCTTGCTAGAGGCTATAGAACTGCAATGCCGACACCACGAAGTGTGCACTATGCATCGCCAATAGCTTTCAGGGGTTCGATCACTTTCCAGAGACTTCGCGTAACTCAGGACCTGATGCGTCGGCATCTATGAGCAACAGCATTCCGAACGAAGATTTGCACAATGGGACTGTTGTATTCGTGGTCGGTTCGCTTCCGGGGATACAATCACTATCACGAGATTTCTCTTTAATTGGCGCCCGATCCGTAGGCATCCATGGGCGACAGCGTTGATACGGTTACTTTCGAGAGATTTCGTGTAACTCAGCACCAGACACATCGCCGTCTAGCACAAGCAACAATGTCAACGTGCCGACGCGCCCAGTAATGAGTTGCGCAAAATGTTGTGATGATTGTATCCCCGAAAGCAATCAACCATGAATAAGGCCCTGTTGTGCAAATCTCAAGGAAATCTACGTCTGGCGATGGCAAATTCACACACGATGCTCATTGGGTGGTGCATCCATGCAATTTGAAACGAGCTATCAAAAAACAAGATGGCAGCCATGATGTGTTTCCAGAGCCAGCATGATTTCCGGCGCTTTGTATTTGTAAACAGACACGGTGGCAGCTTCGTAAGCGTGCTGCAATAGCATGTGTGACAGCATTTCATGCAATTTAAGTGAGCATAAAATGTATTTGAGCACTTTTTGTTGTTAGCGTTACACGGGTAGATAATATAGTGTCTAATGTTCTTGAAAATTTCAGTAATGCAAGATTGCAGTTTAGTGATATTTCGTTGTCAAAAGATCAGAAATGCATTGAATCCTATGGGTGCTCGCTGCGGATACGAAAATATGCCAGTGTGTCAAGAAATTCGTTATCTCAGACTTTCGTTTTCGTGGGGGTTTGACATGTGTATTATTCACAGACAATTAAAATACAAGGACCTGGTAACAACTAAAAACTTAAAAGAAGAATAAACAGAGTGATAAAAATAAAATCTACACAAAAGGCACTAAAAAAAGGCAATGCAAACATGATACGCATGCTACGTTACGGAGCTTTCACCCCCTCCCCCCCCCCCCCCCCATAGTAAGTTTAAAAACTTCAATATCTTCTCAGATAAAGCAACTGAAAGTACGCTTCCTCAATTGGTGTCGTAACGTGTCAGCTCGGATGTTTTGATAATTTCTCGACTGCTGCTGTTGTCTACAATTGAGCAATTCATGTGCATACCCACATTCTTTGCAGCGTGCGACAAAATGCCCTTCTAGGCCTCACCTCGCACTATAATCATGTTCCCACAAACAATCGTTGGCACAGTGTCCTGCTCTGCTCAACGCAGTAACTTGCTCACGAACAAGGGACCTATACACAATGGCTTGTGCGCATGGTACCCTATGGCTTACGATGTCAAGTTTGGTAGTTTCTTGATCCCTGGGCACCATCCTTCTTAGTTGTACTTAAGTCTAACCTCTTCCAGCGGCAGAGAATGCTCACACTTGATCAGCATGAGCTTCAGATAACAGGCTGCTCGCCTTGTTTCGTCTGGATTCCAACAGTACATTTTGACAGCCATAGCTGAAGGTATCCTAAGAAAACTGAAGACACCATGGCATGATGCCGAAACGGTAGAGCGCGGCCAGCAACAACCTCCGAGGCAGAGGGTGACAGTTGTACCACACATTCATGGCGTGTCACATGACCTCAAAAAAGATTCAACAATGCATAAATTTGCTTGTGGTGTTCTCTACCACCTGAAACTTGCTAGGTTTATGTACAACAAAGGACGGTTCCCAGGGGACAAGCTGCTGTCTAACTAAACATTGTAAGTAGGAGTGTGTGAATTTTGAATCGATATTGATACGCACATGCATTTACAGTGTAGACCACTTATAACGTAACCGCTTATAGTGCAGGACCGGATATAATACGGTCTTTTCAGACTCCCCTTAATTTTCCCATAGCACTCCATGTATACGCATACCGCTTACAGTGCAGCCGCGTGAGACGAAATACAGTAAAAGCTCGATAATACAATCACGGCTAATACGAATTTCCGGATGATACGAATTTTTCTGTGGTCCCGGCCGAGCCCCATTACTTTGCAACGTGCTAGAGAACGGTTGTTACGAATCGATTTTCAGCCTGCGTCGGTTGATACGAATAAACGCCGCCCCACCGACGGCCGCGAAAGAGAACAGCGCGCAGTCACGCGCTTTCTCTCCTTCTCTTTTGGTGCGGAGGCGCGGCGCCGGACAGCGCGGACTCCGCGACTGGGCACGAAGATTTGAGGCGGTGGCGCTTTTGGTGCTTTTGTACTTTTCCTCCTTTTCTGCGAGCCGTCAGATGGAGTGGCTGCTGCGCTTCGGGCCGCGTTCTTCGTGTTTGCGCCATTTTGCCTAGTCGCAGCGAGTTATGTCTCGCAAGCGGAAAGCACTCTCCTTTAAAGAGAAATTAGACATTCTTCGAAAGGTCGCTGAGGATCCCAAGAGGAAGCGGACGGAGTTGGCTAAGGAGCTAGGCCTCGCAACATCAACACTGAGCACAATTGTTGCACAGCGAGACTATCATGAAAAACGTGCTTTCGTTCAACGTCAACGCGAAGCAAGCGAATTCGAACACGCTTATTTCGAACATACCGCGCACCGACAATGCTCTTAGCAGCGCGCCAAATCACGCGGCGGCGCCTCCGACCGGCATTGCTCCGACACCGCCATAGAGCAGCAGCTCAGGAGAGACCCCTCAATGCCGCGCGCGAAGGAACGGGGGGGGGGGGGGGGGGGGGGGGGGGAAGGAACCCGCGGCGGAAATTTCCTTCTCTCTCAAATTACAAGGTCGCCGTTTCTGCATCGCATCGGAACAAGCGTGTACGTGCCGACTAGAGTGTTCTAGACAACCGTATTCTAGCACACACTAGTGCCGACGTCACGTCTCAGCCACGCGGATAAAATGGCAGTGAACCCTTCTCCTCTATTTTCTAGTCACATGTTGACCGTGCACGCTGCGGCAGCAGCGCAGAGGGAAACAGCGGCGGAAGCACAGTCGGGCCAACGAAACTGCCACGCCCGCAAACGCTCGCTTCCCGATAACGGCAGAAAACTAAACTTCAGGGGGCGGCTAAAATAAGCTGGCGCCAGCACGGCGGCGAGGGCGCACGGAGTCGAAGGTGAGAGAGCTACGAGGGCGTTGAGAGGGAGGGCGAGGGGAGCCACCGAAGCGGCGGAGTTGACGCGGCCGAATCCGCTTCCCTGCCGCCCTCCTCCCTCACCTTCGACGGTCTCCGCGCGCACCCGTGTGCCAGCGCCGCCCGCTCGCTCCCTGAAGCTTCGTTTTCTGTCGTTATCGGGAAGCGACCGTTAGCCGGCGTGGGCAGTTTCGTGGCCCGCGCTTGCTATGCGCTTGCGCGCCGCGATATTTCACGACTCGCACCGTTCGTGCATCTTGCTATAGTGCACTGAATACTTCAAAAATACGTCCTTTTAATTCGAACAAATTTTCGGGCCCCTTCGAGTTCGAATTATCGAGATTCGACAGTAGTTTTAATTGTGTTTCGGTGATACGAATTTCGGCTAATACGAATATTTTTCGTGACCCCGTGAGATTCGTATCATCGAGCTTTTACTGTACCGGTTATAATGCGGCTTCCGCAGGAAAATCTCGCCGACAAGAGCAGCAGCGAGCACGCTTCTCAACAAAATGCGTGCTGCCGGCCGGCGTATGCATTATTCAATGCAATCAAACTCTCGTTAATTCGGACTTATTTGGCCGCACATCGGTTAATCTGGACTACTTTCGGAGCTCGGTGAGTGAGGAGCGCAGCAAATGTGCGACGCAAAAGAGCAAGAATGGCGCTAGTGTCCAACCGAAACGAAGCGGCGGAGTCCGCATCACCACAGCCCATCAGTTGAAATCGCACGTGAATGACAGTAATGCCGGAACGCTTCGAGCCTATTTGAGTCTTTAAAGCCGGAATTCTTGCATTTACCGCCGCGTATACCACCGCGTTGGCAGCGGGCTTTCGTAACTGTGTAGTCATCCACGATCCTGTCAAAAGCGGCCACGGTTTTCTCCGCAGTGGTTGCGGTGAAAGTAGTTTCGTTTTTACTGAGTACGCACGTCGGACATGTGCATCGAAAACTGTGTAGTCGCCATCCATGATCGCATAGATAGCGACCGCGGTTTCGACTGCAGTTGTTGCCGCGAATGGTACTTAATTCGTCCAGACTCGGTGCGTGCGTCGGGCGCGTGCCTTCAGCACCGCAAAGTCGCCGTTCGTAATCGTGTCAATAGCGGTCACGGTTTTTTCCGCAGCGGTTGCGGCAAACAGTTGTTTCGTTTTGACTCGGTTCAAAGCTGTCAACCTTGAAGAGCACCGGCTACATCGCGATTATGTTTTCGCGAGCTCACTGGCAAAAACGTAATCGGGATGTGCGCGCCATAGTAGAAAGCGTGTCTATATGCTTGGTCTACATGTTTTGCATATGTGCAATGCTTGAAAATCGTTGTTTTGGTTATAGTGCAGTACCACTTATAGTGCAGATATTCGCGACTCCGGCGACTTACGTTATAAGCAGTCTACACTGTATTAGGAAGTTGGATTGGAACATTGCAATTACATTGTTAATGGTAAAAAATTAAACTAGTAAGCCGTTATACTAAAAGATTGTGTATTTGGCTCATGTTAACTTAGACAATTCAGTAATTCCCACTAGCTGGCTGTTCGCCCCAACCTTTGCCTTATAATTACCACATAGACCGTAAGGCTACCATTACATACCATAAGGGCCGCACCCGCAACATGGCAGCCCAAAATTTGGAGAAAAAAAAGTTCTGACGAAAAAGCAATTGCGTTCGGTGCCCTGATGCCATGCACGTGCATCGGCGAATTTTCGTGCACTGCGTACTTTCGTGTGCTGCTACTAGATGGCGAGAGCTGTGCGTTGACCTCTGATGCAATGGTACATTCGAGAATCGCAGGTTTGCACAAGTCGTCGACTGCACCAGCATCGTTTTGACCAAAAGGTTTGGTCCCGTGTAAGAGCCCCACTTCGTCAAAATTGTGGAAAAAGAAGTGTGGCCTTTACATGAGTCTATACGGTATACAGCATCAATTGCCCATAAACTCAGAGGCATTTGGCCCAGGACCAGCCGTCACTCACCGCATTTGCGGTCAAGCAATAAGCTCAGGATTGGGGCTGGCACCTGAAAAAGAGTGCACCTTTGCTGTCTGCAAACCTGTGCCCCTTGTTACTGAGAAGCTGGCATTTCTCGCAAAGGTTAGACGTCTAGTGGCTAAGCGTGCTTTACAGGCAAAATTTCGCCAGCAGCACAAAATTACCGCAAAATTCCCCACAAAATCGGACATATTCTCAAGTTAGTTAGAAACAAACGTGAAGAACTATGTTTGCTCCCACATGGCCAGCAAATATTTTATTTGTTTTGAATACAGTCGACGACCGATTTTTAGGACCCTCAAAGGACCGCGAAAACGTCCGAAAAATCAGGCTGTCCGAAAAAGCAAATGTGCCCCAAAAAAGCTCAATTTATTGCTTACTATTGTGCCAGAGGGTGGAAAAAGTGATTAATCCTCTTCTGAACCATGCTTCGCTTCTGTGTGAGCAGGTCCGCCTGAATTTCGGCGAGAGTCGTCGAGTCGCCGTAAGCCGACGAAAGAGTTGCGACCGCTTGCATCAGCTCAGCTTGCGTCGGCTGCGCTGTTGCAGGTAAGTCGTCGTCGTCTTCGTCGCTCTAAGACTCCGCAAGCACTTGGCAAATAATTTCTTCATCTGTGAGGCCAGCGCACAGTTCCAACTCGCTGTCCACACGGGCAAACTCGGAAAACGAGACATTTGAGGGAATCTCGACGCCTGCAGTGCGAAGGTCGTCGATGAGCTGCTCACTTCCAGACACCTGCTCGACGACGCTGTCCTCGTCCAAGGCGGCCGACTCGCCATTCAACACAAATCCCGCGTGGCGGAAACAGTTGTGCAGTGTTGTTGATGGGATCGACTTCCACTCATCGGCGAGCATGCTGAGTGCTCCAAGCAAATCGACCGAGTAGACTTCCACTGTCGAGGTACACCACCACACGCAAAAGCAAACGTGACCGATAGTTCACTTTGAGAGTGCGTATAACACCCTGGTCCATCGGTTGTAGGACACTTGTCGTGTTCGGTGGCAAGAACTCGACGCGCACAGACTTCAAGTTGTTAATGTGCCCGTGCGCAGCGCAGTTGTCGACAAACAACAAAATTTTGCGGCCTTCTAGATCAAATTTGCGATCTAGTCTTCTGACATAGCTTTCAAAAATCTGCTGAGTTACCCAGGCTTTTTTGTTGGCCTCGTACAAAACAGGCAGGGACTTTACGCCTTTGAAGCACCTCGGAGCTTTCGACTTGCCGATGACGAGCATCGGCAGTTTTTCTGTGCCTGACATATTGCTACCGATAAGTACAGTAACTCGCTCCATACTGTGTTTGCCACCATGGCAAGGGTCGCCAGCAAAGGCAAGAGTCTTTTCTGGCATCAGCTTAAAAAAAAGTCCGGTCTCGTCACAGTTGAAAGTATCATCTGGCGAGTACTCCTGTAAAAGGGACTGTAGCTTTTCAGAGCGGTAGTTCGCAACGACGCTCAGGTCAACAGCTGCACTTTCGTCGCAAAGTTTTTTAAAACTGAGATCAAAGCACTTCTTGAAGTTTCTTAGCCAGCCGTCACTGACCTTAAATCCTTCAATGTTCATTTGAAGCGCCATCGTCTCAGCTTTCTGTTTGAGGAGGCCCCCGGAAACGGGAACCTTGCTGGCCACTGTTGACTTCAGCCATACGAGAAGGGCCTCCTCGAGCTTTGGGTAGGTGCCTTGGCTTACATTTTTCTGACCAGATCCAGTAGACTTTTCCGCTGCCTCGAAAATCTTTTGCTTATTTTTGATGTAGTCCGAAAGAGTCTGTTTGGAAATCTGAAACTCTTTCACAACTTCTGCCCGCGATCGGCCACTTTCAACGAGCTTGACGATGATGATGATGATGATGTATGGTGTTTAATGGTGCAAGGGCCAGGTATGGCCAAAGAGCGCCAGGCCTGTGTTAATAAGTTGACAATGGAGCAATGAATTGCGAAAGGTAGATGTGTCGTGGCTGTAAAAGTGCCTAAAACAATCGCTGTAAAACGCGTAAAATATATATGTAATCAAATTATGGCAATGGCTAATGAGGTGCACTATGAAACGAAAGAACAAATTGCAAGATAATGATGATAAATGAGAATTTCTCACTGATAACTCTTTTCAAAAAGCACTACTGCCTTGACAGGCCCTTTGAAATGCAAGGGCCTGGAGACGCGTGCTATACGAAACTACTATCGCAGCGGCATCCTCTGCAGAGAGGATGCGCTATGAAACTATTGGGCAAATAACATGCAATGTAACATCGCTAAGAAAACCCAGGACAGCTTTGGTGTTAAAGAGGGGTTTGTCACCCAGAAACATAGCGGGATGGAGAGGGAGACAGTACCGGTACGCTAGAGGAAAGTGCCTTTTTCTCTCTGTTTCGGCTTCCCTGCACTCCACGAGGGCGTGGAGCACGGTAAGCCTCTCTCCACATCTACCACAGGTTGGTGGGTCATTTCCAGTTAAAAGAAAATTGTGGGTGCCGTATGTATGTCCTATTCTCAAACGAGAGAATAGGACATTAGTTCTTCGTATTTTCGTAACGGGATGCCAGGGACCTATCTGTGGCTTAACTAAATGGAGCTTATTGTTCGTTTCGGCATCCCACAAGCGCTGCCAGTGGCTTCGAAGATTATTTCTTAAGTAGGGCTTGAGGTCTGCGGCAGGGATAGAAGCTGTAGGGCTAAGGGCTCGCGATGTAGTTGATGAGGCCATTTGGTCAGCCAGAACATTGCCCTCGATGCCTCTATGGCCAGGCACCCAGCACAAAATAATATGCTGGTTAGACATATATGCTTTGCACAGAGCAGAATACAGTTCAATGAGTACAGGGTTTTTGTGTCTATGTAGAGTCATGATAGCTTTTACAACGCTTAGGGAGTCTGTAAATATTATTGATCGTTTGAGTTTTGACTTGCCTATATTCTTCACTGCTGATAAAAGTGCATAGGCTTCAGCCGTAAAAATGCTTGTTTCCGGGTGCAGTACATCGGACTCTGAGAACGACGGTCCGACTACTGCGTAAGATACCCCTGCATGTGACTTGGAAGCGTCAGTGTAGAACTGAGTGCAGGACGAGTACTTGAACGAGCTTGACGATAGCAGCTTTCTTTGCCATCGACATGGTGACGTACTTTCCCCGCTTCATCAGAGCTCTCGAAGCCGACGACAACATCGACGATCTCTTCTCCATTATGAATCAGCAGATAAGCAACACACGTGAAACACTGTCAAACACGCAGGCGGACAGTCAGTCGATGCGGTCCGACCTATCCGACAATCACAGCTTTAAACAAAGTGAACTTTTACGGCAGCAACACCGGCGACGCTGTTGCGGAAATAGCCTCGATAGTTTAGCGGAGGTCACCACCCTAGCGGAGGTATAGGCGGCGCGCGCCGCAAAGCCAGCACCGGTTTGAGGCTACAGGAGGAAAATGTAAACAAACAAGATGGCGACGACACACGCAAGAATGCGTGGTAGTCGGCTCGGCTGACGCTTGGAAAGTCCGAAATATCGAAATAGTGTCCGAAATTTTGAGCTAAGAAATGTATTGAATTTATGAGGTATGTCCTGGTGCCGGGTGAAAGTCCGAATAATCAAGCATGTCCGAAAAATTGGGCGTCCGAAATATCGGTCGTCGACTGTGTTTGTATCTAGCCGAATATTCCCAAATCTTAGAATCCATAGTTTTCGAATTGAATACATACCGTATTTACACGATTGTAGGTCGACCCATTTTTTTCAAATTTGGCAATCCAATGTTGGGGGGTCGACTTAGAATCGAAACCGAACCGTGTACCGCTAGTAACGGCAAGAGAAACGAGAAATCAGGGGCGCTACGGCGTGGTTACAACTTTGCACCTACGTTCTTATGGTTACGGTAGAAGCGTAGCGTAATAATTTACTGTATTGCATACATTTTGATTGCGCGCAGCACGAGCGCACGGCTCTTGTGGGAGCATCGATCATGGAAGAGCCGCCGTTTAGGGGGTATTGGTAGTTGGCGGAAGAGCCGTCCTTTTGGGGGTATTAGTAGTTGGGGATATTAGTAGTTGGCGGAAGAGCTTTTCTTTGAGATACGATTGTTTTCGACGGCCGCGCGCATCTGTCACTTCTGCTGTTGAGCTGAATCGGCGCACCTGTCATGAGTGCCAAGAACTTTCGGCGCTCGTTCTCAGCAGCGTTCAAACGGGCTGCTATCCTCCATGTTGAGGAGACTAACAACTGCGCAGCGGGACGCAAGTCTGGAGTCAGTGAACGTGTGGTGCGGCAGTGGCGGCTTCAGCGCGAGAAAATTTGGCCTCTCTGGCTACTGTGTGCGGGTGGGTCCTCTCTGCATGGGGGGCTGTACCGCGCGATGTCGTGGTGCGGATCGTTCGCGAAGTGTGGACTCACTTTTGATGACGACGTGCTGTGGGACCGTAGCAGCTATGACGGCAGCAGTAC
>NW_023605793.1:0-28181 GCF_013339745.2 Dermacentor silvarum
TAAGCACGGAGCCGGACACGTGGTCACACGCGTCATCGCGCCGGCACGGGTAGTCCCACTATAAAAAGAGTTAGAGCCTCCCTCGCGAAGGGAAGCCGCGCACTTCGAACGAGTCCCGACCGAGCGGTATCTCCCGAAGACGTCCACGCTGCGCTCGCCGGCCTTCTCGATCACGCGAATTCGCGAGCTCCGGGGGGGCACCAGCCAGAAGGCAGCGCGCGCACAAGAACAGCGCGGAGGACTTGTCTTGAGGTGAGCGCTAAACTGACAGTTTGTCGGCTGCCAATTTGGCCCGGGACAGTTTTGTCCAAGTTAACCGATGCGTTTTTAACTGAGACCGGTTCCTGATCGCCGGCGCTTTTCAGATATTGGTCGCACTGTGGGAGAACGGGATAACAGTCAAGGTGCCAGCTAGCATATAAGCTGTTTCTTTATCTACACGAACGTGCTGGTGAACGCGTGACCACTCATTTTGGCTCAATCCGGAGACCTGCTCACGTGGTACATTACTCTTGCGCGCAGTACAGTTGTGCGATATTGGGCGTTCTCTCTGAAGCGTAATTTATCTTATTTGCATGTTTCAGTGATAATTTTAAGGACGCTTTCATCTATAGAAGAGCACAGGTTGGAGTAAAGTTTGCACACGTGTGAAAGGCTTCCGCGAAATACAATGAAACAGACTTGTCGCATCATCGCTATAGTTTCACACTGTTATGTTATGTGTGAGCACGTAACAATGCCATTGTCACTGTACACCTTAGCTAAAATTGATTTGACAAGCAACGCAAGTTATTATACATTTATCGTATTTAATTTTATTATTTAAGCCAAATAAATATTCAGAGAAATTACTGGAACGTAGCAGCGCTCTTGTTAAAACTTGCATTCAAAACTTTCGACGATGAAACATTGAAGTGTTGGCAAACTTGCACGTGTGATGTATTTTAACAGTTGGCGACTGCCAATGCAATGAAAATTAAAGTTGACATGGCTGACATGACAATTTTGATTAATGACGGCGACGCACATGATGCTGCCTGCCCGTACCTCGTGCCTTCACGCTGTACACATGCCAGCATTTCTGTGGCGTGATTCATATTGCATTGGTTTCCGACTCATTCTTGATTAACCCGAAAAATGCTGATCACCAAATCGTTTCTCTCCTTCGTCATCTTCTTCTTCTTTTTTTCCCCCCGAAGCTTGATCTCTGCATCGATTCAAATATCTCAAAAAATCATACGGGGCTATATTGCTCTAAAAATCGCATTCGTGTAGCGCTTAAGGCCTATTAGTATGCGTCAGTTAATCTTAATTGCTCTCAACATGATCCGTATAAAGTTATTGCACGTTCAAGCACCTTACTGCAGTGAAGTATAGTATACGTGCATAGGGGTGGTGGGGGGAGGGGGGGGGAAGGGGGAGGGGTGTTGCAGCACTGAAGGAAAATGGCATCGGCTACATTTTCTATTGTTTGTTCTTCTATCGCCCATATTAGTATAATTTCTGGGAAAGCGTTCCGAATGTTTTACTTGATGAATACCTCTGAGTACTGCACGCTGTGGTGCGCTATATGTATGCATGTATGCAGTATAAGTGCTAAAAAAACGTGGCTCCGACCGCAGCGCGTCTGTCCACTATGAGCCGTACGTGCGTAATTCGGTAGCGTGGTAATTCGGTAGGCTCCACCGCGTAAAAAGAAAGCTATCTTATAGCTAAGTGTGTTTATTAAAATTTGCAGAAGAAACTTTAAACGGCCAGATGTAGACACAAACAGTAGCCGTGGCTCCACAGCCATACAGCTACAAGAAAGGCGTAGTGGCTTTTCTTTGTAGCCGTACGACTGCGTTCGTGTGAAATTAGCCTAAATAATCTCTCCGCAAGCGTATTCTTCGATATTTCAAGTGTATACAAGTAAAACTACGTGATGCAAAAACATCGACAACAGAACATTCAGCTCACGTACTACCTCTCTTATACAGGAAAGGAAACGCACTCACGTTGGCACTAATCTAAGGCTCCAGACATTGTCCTATTCTGATCTCTAGACTGTCGTAAATGTTTGAAGGGCCAGTGACAAGCCATAGTTAGAGCGGCGAAAAGGAAAACACGGCGCGATATCTCACAAAAAGGCGTGTGCCTTGTGGCACACTTGCTCTATGAGCACAGGGGCTTCGCGATGCGCGTTGTTTGCGAAATTTCTGAAGTAGATTACTGCAATAAGGAATGGCGCATGCTTCTTGAAATACGTGGGGTCAGTACCAGTTAGCAGGGGATTTCAATGCGCCACTGACGTTTCCGCATAACTGTGGAGCATATGAATGCGCCATGTTTCCCTGCATAACACTATCCTACTTTTTGGATCCATCGCGTTTCTGAGATGAAATGGCCATGAGCAATTGCATATCTGATAGAGTGTACGCTGTGAGGCCTAAAACGTCCATACATTGCTACCCGGAAAAAAAAAAAAAAACGCTGATAAATTCCTCCTATATTGGCCATTACACCAGCGGCTTTGGGTTTTTGGCCTTTTCGTCGTCTAGTCAATAATAGTCAGCCCATACTCAGGTTTATAGAAAGGCTGTTACGAACAAATATATCATAAGCTATTCTTGTGAATACAGGCCCAGCGGCCGAATTGACAAAGTTTTTTTTTTTTTATCCGTAAGTGCTTTTTCTATTGGCCGGCCGCTTTCGCTAATCATATGTCCAGCATCAGGATTGGCTGACTCTTTCTTTTACGCTAGAAATGTTCATAAGGGCAAATTCCAGCCAATCCTGATGCTGAGCATCTTATTAGTGAAGGCAACCAGCCAATGGTCAAGAGCACTTACGGGCGAAAAGCTTTGTGAATTCGGCCCCAGGGGAATTGACGTGATTGCCAGTGGCTGAAAAAAAAAAGAAAAAAAAAAAGGCGGCTCGTTTTCATAGCAGCTAGTATTTGTATGCTGTATTTTCGTGCTTGTAATTACGTTCTGTATCTGTGGCTGATTATGGGTTGTCGTGTGAATTAAATATATATAGGGAAAAATGTCCGAACATTCAGGGATCTTAGCTGTCCTCATGAGAGACATGGAAAACGTATTACTGTAAGGCTGTATATTGAATTAAATAAGATTTCGTAGCCCTCGTCTCCATCCACTTGCAGATTTTAAATGTAAGGGGAAATTTTCGCATATCGGTGTTTTCCCATATGGATCGTGGTGGAATAGGCGGCTTGTGCGGCAAGCATTCGAACGTGCACTTTCACGCAGAGCAACAGAGATCTCATGACTGTAGAGCTCCGCAGCAACGGTGGCAGAGGGGCAGGGTCCACTTGCACGTGTCATGCCACCAGCGTGTAACTTTACCCGCTTTTCAAAAAGTTTCGCGCAAGTGATACTAAGTTGCTGCACAGTAAGTTGCCGGGGTTTAAAGAGCGACACCTAAGTTTTTAACTTTGTCGCTTGACAATAGGCAGCATGACGTGCGCGAACCTTTTTAATCATGGGGAAATATACCCACGGGTAAAATGCTTCGTGCAAGTAGTCCCACTTAAAGTTGAATGGGACCTTCCATATGCCGGAGCATAATTTGAAATGAGTGGGTAAAAAGCGAGAACCAAGCGGCTCTGCGAACGACCACCTGTGTCAAACGCAAGAAACACCGCGAGGCTTCGTTTCGCAACGATGGTAAAAGAATCGGAGCGCGACACCATTTTCTCTGGACCATCAGTGCACCTGAACCGCACGTACTCGTCAGGAAGTTGGCCACTGTTAGTCTTCGTACTGTCCTTACGGACAGTACAGCTCCTTAGAGGGACCGCCAAAGTGGAACGGTATGCTCATAATGCATACAAAAATAGAATCGTAATACACGCAAGATATGGAACAAAATGCATAATCACTCACGTAGTGCATGGACGGTGAATCCAAACGAATACGTTGGCAGGACGGATTCATTCTACAGACAGTAAATAGGAAGACACCTGTGGTAGATGCGGCAAGCTATAGCCCTTGTATGGGCTAACTGGCCGACTTTTTTTTTTTCCTAGGACGATAGACCAGGCATCACATTTCTTCTGACATGTGCGCTAGCACATGAGCGAGGGTCCCTGTAATACTTAAAAAAGGCACTAATGGATAATATCGTCACACCTGAGTGACACATTTTACACTCTAAAGCTGTACAGTGGGCCATATGAAGAACGACGCAGTGGTTGATTGCCGGTTAATTCGACAACTTGGTGTTCTTCAACGTATACCTGAATCTAAGCACATGTAGCAACGTTCTCGCTTTCCGCACCCACCGGCCGAGGCGGCCGCAAATCGCGCCGGCGACGTCGTGTGTTCGACCATGAGAACGCCATACCGCCACTGAAGCGTCGCGGAGGGGGTCAAGCTGAAATAGTATAAGGCTCTTCTGTGTAGTTTACTATTTATATAGTGGAGCAACAGCACGATCGAAGGTGTGACTCCTAGTGTGTTGTGTCCTTACGGAAGACGGGACGCGAACACGGAACAATACTGTACATGCCCTGTCCTCAAGCCGTGTCCTGTCTTCGCGTTGATGCTTCGCCATGATAAGTCAACTATAGTTCACAAGTGCCCCTTAAAACACAGGTTTTCCGAGAGTAGGGTCAGGATAATGTAACGAATCTATTCCAATACCATTCTTTTTCGCGCTTCGGCAGTGGCGCGAGCGAAGCTCCGCCCACTTTATATAATTGAGATCGGCAAGCCGTGAACGATGGATGATAAGAAAGGAATAAAATTGAGCGAAAGAGATCCTTAGATTACACCGACCTAGAATTTCTGTAACTCACCAAGGATGCGGCAGAGAAGTGGGTGGCCCCGCCATCGTGGAGCTCCAATGCAAGCTACCTGTGACGTCGGTGATTGCGGCAACAAGTGGCCGAAATTGGTTATTTGAGGGACATCAAGAAAAATTAAGCACAATCAATTTGAATATAGCTTAAAATTCAGCCTGGCAACTTTCGTACACATTTTCGTAGCCTTACAGCGCAAAACTGCCTGTCTCTATGATTTTCCGCTGTAAAACTAGAAAAATATCACACCAACAAGACTGAAGGTCGTACAATTTTATGACATTCAGCATCTCATTCTTTTATGGTACTTAAATAGCATTATGGTACTTAAAAGCAGATATTCACAAATATGGTTGAAATAAAATATCTTAAAGCGCGTGATATACAACACTGAGATATACAAGAGGACTAAAGCACTCACATACTACGGAGAAAGACTAAGATAATTTTATGCGCCGCTAGACTTCAGCGAGCTTGCCTCCTGCCCAGAGGGTTTTTTAAGCAACACGTGTGATACACAAATTGATTATTCATAAAAATAGACAATATAGAAACATTTATAGTGCTCATATGTAAATCTATTTTCATATTATTCAATACCATATTGTTTTACGTAGCTCCTGCCTGTTTTTTTTTTTTTTTTTTTTTTTTTATCCAGTAATGTATAGGCTCGACAAAGTAAAGTCTAGATTACAGTGGATTTCTATTTCATATGGAATTTAAAAATCGTTTTCAGGACTAATACTTGTTGCGCATTCGAGTATATAACAGTGTATATGTGTCTACTTTTTAACGCTTCGTTTTCTATTGTTGCAGGTACTTAAGCTACTTTTAAAGCTTCGCTTTCTACAGGTGCGTATTGTCTATGATTCAAACATGCGCGTGATTTAGACATTGGGTATGGTCCAAACTCTGAAAATAATATGTGTGTATTACTTCGTGTAAACAGCATGTACAGTTATACGACAATGTTATACGTTCAATAACAAAATAAAGTTTCAGTAGGTTTCAAATAACGGTTGCCCGATCCCGCATAGCAGTATTTCTGCTTGAGCGAGCTGGCAAAACTGTAACTGTTCATAAAAACCAATAAAGTCATCGTGTTAATGATGATATATGTCGCCAAAGCAGACTATCTGCAGCTCTCATTTTTTTTTTCGGAATGTGGAAAACATTGCAGCGTATGAGGCAAGCACACATAAAGAGAGTCTTCCTTTGTTCTCGTGTTATACGTTTTCGAATAAACCATCCAGAACCAATAAACTTTAAAAGTGACCACTTATCCCGGAGCTTGAGAGCGCGGCAGCGCCGGTAGGAAATTGAGGAGAGAGTGTGAATGAAGCACGAAAATTATCGTGGACATAGATGGCAGGCGAGTTTCAAGCCAACATTTTATACGCTTTATTATAACCAGAATACTTAAAAAAAAAGGGGGAAAGCTCTTCACAGAGATGGGAAGTGGTACGGGTGGCCCGTAGGCCCGTCTCATGGTCATAACCCGGCAAATGCATCTGCTGGTTATGATATTATTGCGCCTCATTCAAGACAATTTATTTAGGTACACGCAACCAGCAACGCCAGGGTGCCCGTGTGAAAGTGCGAAGTTAACATTGCATTTCAACTCGGTCAAAACGGGACGCCGCGTTCAGCTTCCGTGAGGAGTGGAAGACAAAAGAAAAAACGCTATGCAATGCTTTGGAATGGCACTGCGCATTAACCGGAGTTCGATGGCTCAAAGTCCATATTTCCATTTACATTTCGTCCATCTTTTTCCCACATTCTTTTCGGAATGCACGGTAATACGCTTGGTTTTATCACCTGTCGCATCAATTTTAACGGTGTTCGGGAACGCCACTAGAGTTAATAGGCGAGCCATATTGTTCCCTATTCCGCCAAGTACCACAGGTAATTTTAAACTCTAAACTCTACCGGTTAAGTGATTTCCGTCGTAACGCAGTATGCAGTTCACGACTCAGTTCCGAGCTTCAGCGAAAGCTCTGACGTCTTCACACTCATTTATTCACTTGCATAATCTATCTATATACCACCTCGATCAATATGCAAGGCAACACTCAAATAGCTTTCAAAAGGCCGTAGTGGTTAAGTACATACGCCCCGCACGAAAGTGTTCCATGAGACTAAATGTTTGAAAGGAAATCGACTTGTTACGTATTAGCATGTCGGGTTCGATTCTACAGATCAGGTGTAAACGTTGCTTAAAAACGATTTCGATGTTGCCTTTCATATTACTCACAACTGCATGCCATGTGATCACACTGAGATCAGGCTTCATTGCGGAGCAAGGCAGTATTCGAAGCAGTAAGTTCACTTTAATGGGCTTGCACGCCGGGGGTCTGTTGCAAAGTGCATCTGCAGCGCAGCATATATAGAAGTACACCAGAATAATGTAAAGCATCTGTCACCATGTGTGCGTTTGCCCTTTTTAGAGAATGCTCCGATTGTCCGAAAAAACTTTGCCTCCGAGAACGTGTTGTGAAAGGGGAAAGTAAAGCCCCAACTACGAGCAATATATTTCTGACGTACAGAGGTCAAGACACAGTCTTCAGAAGGCGCTCATGACAGCAGGGCGAGAGAAGACAAGGCACCTTGTAAATGCAGTCAAAAGGTAGACATATTTGGGCGAGTTGGTATAAGGTTCCATGGTGAAGTAGGTTAGCGTATGTGTATGTAGGGCTTCGTATGTGTTGATTGCGCTGTTGAATGTAGTCGCGCATGCTCATATCCAGCTGGTTTCGGACAGCGTGCTATCGCTAATGTCGCCAGCGTAGTCCGGACTCCGGAGTGCGCGGCTCGCGCGTTCTAGACAAGTGTCTTGGCCTCCGTACTTAGCGACCGGCCAGCGCAGCCGGCTTGCTTGCGGCGTCGCCAAGATCAACGCGACGACGGGTGATGCTCGCTTGGTGCCGAACTGTTTCCATGCCATATATCAGGGGTTATATAATGCAAGGATTCTTTTCATTTTCCATTCTTTTTGCCCTCGTCATTGGATGGCTTGATGCTAGGTCTTCGCTATCGCCAGTATCGGCCATTGCTGTGACGGGGGATAAGAAATGGAATGGCCTAGTCAAGCAGTGTTGCCTTTTGCCCTCCTCCTAAGTGTATAAACTGTCGCACTTGAATAAACTTCAATTTAAATTTCACTCGAGCTGAAGAAAAATATTCCTTACATAATACAGCCCCTGAGCAGACGCTGGAATTGGCTAGCTCGGCCAGAGACACGCAAACTAGGACGGACCACGTTCTCTGAAAAGAGACAACGTGCAGGTAATGGCACTTGTCATTTCGGAGGCCATATATACCCGGTGCACCAATATGAAAATGCACTATTAGTCTCTTCAAATAGCGATTCCTTCGAATGTTCAGTTCCTTCACATCGCAATATCTCCGACTGCTATTCGCTATATGGTTCTCGTGTTGGAAAATCCTCCTCTTGGAACCATTTAGCTTGAGCGCAAGAAGAAGGAAAATTATTACCTTTAAACGCAAATTCTGTGTTCCCTTTCATGTTGGTGCACCGCGTATACAACCAAAGACCACCAAACATTTTGCGGCAGTGTAAAAATAATCAGAAACTTTTGCAGAGAGAACACGAGTGCTTAAAAGCGAGGCTTTCTTTGTCCACATTGTGGATGTTGATAATGCATGTTGGTTAGAGGAGCGTAAGCATTAAACATGCATCGTTGTTTCATACTTCTCTGTACATACACCTGTACTCACAATCCTTCCTTCTTCGTTCACCGCTCGCAAAACATCGCATTAGCCTCATAAGTCGCATACATCATCACTGCATCCACGTTTCGTACCATGGTGCCTTGTAAACTTGCATTTAAGACGATTGTGTAAAATTACATAAGTTCAAAATACATACAACTGCACACACGCCACATGCTCAGTTAAATGCAGTTTCAGTTAAATGCTATAGCATTTAACTGAAACGATTCAAGAAATCTTTGTTTAACGTAGATACAAACAATTGCGTTAGATCTGCCGCAATTTTTCTGTCGCGCTAATGTTACTTAAAATACGCAAGCTGGATACAAAACGTTTAAGATGACAGGACCTTCTGGCTGAGCCGCGTCATGCCCAAAATTCGTCGAGGCAGACCTTAATGAAATTCGTCGTGCGTCCACGCCGGTAACGCCTGCCGACGCCTACGCCGAATGTGCGTCGGAAATTTGTTCATTGTGGTTTGAGCTTGTGGTTGAGCTTTTTTGCACTGCAGCGAAGACGGCCGCAGCGGTGTACGAAAGGGCAGGATGTAGGAAGGGGTGCCTTCACTCGGGCTCCCATAGGGAGCCTACATACCGGCCAGAGAGAAGTCCCGTATGTAGGCTCCCTTTCTTCCCAACAGTTTAACTGTCCGGTTCGTAGGGCGGGGCGGGGCTGTGGAAAAGCGGGGGCTAAGTAAAGCAACAAAAAACGAGCTCATGGCTGTCGACGGAGAGAGAGAGAAAGCAAGGAGAGGAAAGGCAGGGAGGCCAACCGGATTAACCGGATAAGCGTCCGGTTTGCTGCCCTACATTAGGGGTAAGGGAAAGGGGAATTAGAAAGAATAGGGAGAGGGTGAGCACTGAGTGCACACGGGAGAAATAGCTGTGGCGTGTCCACTTAGCAAAGGAGGCCCAGAAGCACCAGAGGCACTTCGCCTCGAACCAGTGGCGCCTCCAGTAGACAGAGCATATAATCCGCAGTGCACTGTCACTGCGTAGAAGTGATGACGGATGCATACATCATACAACGGCTTTAAGCAAGTTTATCAAGTTAACTGGCACTTTAACAGATAAAAAGAGATTATTTCTTTACGGTTTTTAAAGCAAACTTTCTGTGCAAACCTTCTCGGAATTTGCTGACTGTGGCTTCTGCTGCTGCTGAGTGATGTTGTTGTTGTCTTGCCGAATAGCTGTCACAAAGTGCAGCACGCATATAACAAATCGGTTAACATATAGCCATATGTACTACCTCCCAGATTCGGTGATCCTCCGTTCGCCATGGAATTACGCCATGAAACACCCTCACTGCAACAAATAGACACACTCAAACGCATAATTCCTTTATTAAGGCGAAGCTTTCTGTGCCCTTCTCATGGGGTTTGGCGTGTCTGCTCAATCGATTTCTCGCCGAGTAAAGTGTGCCGATCCAGGAGACAGTGTAATAACAAAATGGGCCGATCCCAGAGATGGCTTAATGAAAAGTGGGCTGTTCCGGAGACCATATATTCCGCGGTCGCGTTGGTCACGTTGGTCGCGTGGCGGGGGTCTCGGAAACTTGCCGTTTACCGGGCAGAGAGAGAGATAATTATTTGAAGGAAGGCAGAGAGGTCGGCCTGAGCTAGCATGTTCTAGCCTGCTACTCTGCACAGGGGGAGGGGGGAACGGGGACATAAAGGCTGGATGAGAGGTGATGATGACATAGAAGAAGGATGTACAACGGTAAAGGCAAGGTCAGCATCCTCATGGCTATCAACTAAGTCCAAAAAGGTCCTTCAAACGTGTCGTCTACCTTCCAGAGCATGGACGGAGTCACGAATACAATTGAAAGTTCACAAAAACTCGCCGCGAAGAAGCTTGTGTATGGGCTTCTCCTGCGTGAGCACCACAGGTGCCAAGCAAGGTAATTAAATTATGTAAAGAGCAGCGATCAGCTGCTCTTTACATGCACGGCGCTTTTAGCGGCCGGAGTCTGGAGACCACAGAGAATCACGCGCATTGATTCTAGCAGGCATTTCAGCATTTTTCAACGCTTTCTTGGTCATTTTTTCAGCTCCTTTCTTGTCTAAAGGGTTATCGGCTTACTAGCCCTAGAATCCACTTCTTGACGTAGAGGAACACTACGGCATGGTATCGTGGGCGTGGATCTACTGGGTAGCGAAGGCCACTCCGTGTCTGTGCCACCCAGGGGCGACGAATGTTCGCCCTGTGCTCTCGGAGGTCCTGGATTTGCTGTAGGCGCGGTAACCGTCCTCGATGCCGGCAAAGGCAGAGGTTGTCGAGGCCCCTGAGGCCCACAATCCAGTTCTCCTGAAGTCATTGGATGGCGCTTCTTATGCGAGCGTTGTTTGTCTCGGCGAACAGATTGAGCAGCCCGTCTATGGGAAGACTTGTTTTTTGCCATTTTTCGGAGAATACGAACTTCCTGCTGCATCTTCGGGCAATCCTTCGACGTTGCTTCGTGAGAGCCAGGACAGTTGGGACATTTCAATGAAGGTGCATCACAGTCGGCGGTATTATGTTGCCCACCGCAACGCTGGCAGGTCACTTGATTTCTGCACACAGCGCTTACGTGACCAATCTTGAGACATTTCCGACACTGCAGAGGCCTCGGGACGAATGGTCGGACGTGGTGTATCACGTACCCCACTTTGACAGTCATTGGCAAAGTTGACGAAGCAAATACTAGTTTGATGCACCGGGATTTCCCCAAGCGGTGAATCTCAAGAATCTGCACCGATGAACTCAGTAAATTCCTGAGGTCAACATTCTTCATGTCAAGGTCGACATCAGAAATTACACCAGTCGTTGACTCCTTCCCGTAAGTAAAAAAGGAACGGACGGGAATTCCGCTTAATGTTGGAATAGTCTAACTTCTCTATTACAGTTGAACTCTTGGCATCTACCGTCAGGATGTTTTTTCGAGAGTTGATCCGGATTTCGTTGACTTGACCAGGGGCAACACTTTCAAAATATTCATATAAAAACTGCCTACTTAAGGAGTTCAGGTTGTGTGACGCCGTAAGCGGCACGTAAGAGACCATGAAAGACTGCTGCTCCCTCTCGTTAGATGAAGTCTGCTCACTTGACATCTGGCGCATCCTCTTCTTCATACGACGGCCCATTACTACGGTGTATTCGTTGTCGGAGTCCATGGCTTCGGGCGTTGAGCTCTCTCAGGAATGGAGCTGGTCCGAGCTGCCAAAGTCACGTTGCCTAAACATGAGCGATGAAGTAGACGGCTGACCTTGTTCAGGTGGTCATGCGAGCGTCTTCCTGCTCATTCTTGATGAGAATACGTTGACGAAACTGGCAGAACCGTAAAAGACTGCATAATAGCGAGAGGCCCAGAGCACCGGTGAGCCCTGAGCACTTCTTTCTCTTCCTCTCCATGATCGAGACTCATCCGGGTTAAGTGCCTACAATATTGCCACCCGTGTAAAAGAAGCGGCTGGCAGCTACTGCTTCCTCGGTGGCCCTTCGTCGTCGTGGTCAGGCTTTGCCGATGGATTTCCCCACGACAGCGGGTCGCTCGTACACGACGCTTCCTCGTTTAGCTTTGATGTAAATCGTGACAGCTGCGCAGTGTTTACAGTCACCGAGAGCGCCGTAGTGACATGTGACTCTCCCATTAGAGATAATTCGAGGTGCGATCGGCAGCTGGTGAATGCAAAGTAAGAGCAAAAAGAAAGAGATATGGATTTAGGCTTGACGTGTGCTGGCACACGTAGTTCTGGACCGAACTGCCAACTTGAAGAAAGTGCTTGGGAAGTTCATCGGCCCGTACGTGAGGTGCAAGTTAACTTCATATGCGCAGCGCACGGTAAAAAAAGGACAAGAAATAGAGAGACGGGGACCGCACGCTTCCCTTTCTCTCTCTCTCTCTCTCTCTCTCTATTTTTTTTTTTTGCGTTTATTGTGTGCTCCGTATAAAAAGTCAAGGTGCACCGACTAGCCCAAACCGCCGCATTTAGGAAGTGCATGTCTCGTTCTCAGTCATAAAAAAACTACAAATGACATTTGAAAAACGTATACGACGCCACTCGGAGCACGTAAGCGGAAAAAAGCAATGATTTTTTTCTTTTGTTACTTGCTGTTCGACGTCGTAAAAAAGTTGCAGTTTCGCCCGAGAGGCGAAGATTCAATTGCGATATCAAATTAGTGGACATTTATACACAGTAAGGATAGTATAGTTTTATCGGCCGTATGAACTTGTAAACATATGCACGCTAACTAAATTAACAAGCATTGTGTCAAGCGCGCACAAGCCAGCATGAACGCATCTGTCACGATGACCGCGGGAACTCGCTGTCAAAACGCTGGAGTGAGTCAGCTTCGTGCCGGCGCTTACATCAACGTCATCCTAGCCGCGAAATCACAGGGAGGGCGGACTCTGCCCCCTGTGAACAAAATAAATAAAAAAGAACACAAAAATAAGATAGGTAAGACACTAGACATAATAAGAAAAAGACCTTGGTGGCGATACACCCCCCCCCCCCCCCTGCCGTTTCAAAGCGTACGCTCATATAGCATCCATCCATCCATCCATCCATGGTAGCGTTTATCAGAGCTGCGGAGTGGTAGCACCGCAGTTGGAATGATTTCGAAATCATTATATATTTGAAAACACCCGGAATGAAATTGGAATGGATTGGTGGCACCAGTCGGGTAGATGGAGTGCGAAATAAATAGAAGCCCAACATTCCGGAATGGAGTTGGTCTGGAATAGGCACATAGGGCTGAAGCAGAAAATGTTCTTGTCGCGGGATCAAATCCCGGCCGCGGCGGCCGCATTTCGATGGAGGCGAAATGCAGGAACGCTTGTGTACCGCACATTGGATGCACGCTAAGGAACCCCAGGTGTTCAAAATTAATTTGGAGTCCCCCACAACGGTAGGCCTCATAGCGATACGGTTGTAATGACACGTAAAACTCCATAATTTAATTTATTGTTCATTGTGACACTAGACCGGTAAATTTGCCAATTAGGATAAACTAAGCTTAGCCAATCTATTACAATTCTCAATTTATGCTTAATACCAGATTTTTTCGTATCTACCTAGATAGGCGACCACCTCTGCCACGGTAATTCAACACGGTATTCTACACATTTTACACTTATGAAAAACCGCGGAAGCCTTTCTGTGTTACAAGGTAGAGTGCCTTTAAAGACAGCAACTTTTAGTTATCAAGAATGATTAGGTTTAGCAAGAGCATGCTTGTCCTGTAGCAATGGGATAGAGACCAAGATCGACGTCGTAAACAAATGCACCCTGCCCAAGACTAGATTTGGAACGCGCTCCATGATTTTTCGGAATGTGTGGAGTATCCAAGAGCCACGATAACAGGTGGTCAGAGAAGTGTGTTGTAAAAAATGGTGTCCATTAATATGCGAGAAATGTGAAACAGAACGATAATCCTGCAAGACATATCACAGCTCCTCGCTTTTATGTTAGTCGTGAAAGTGACAGAATAATCTAGTTGGAAGCCTGGCGTGCACAACGGTGTAAGATTATTTTGTACTTTGCTTTATTTGAATCAAAATAGCTTCAGTATGGATTTTTGGACATGGTAGATTTTATTTAGAAGGCAAGCGTTGCTTGTATTGAAGCATGCTTTACCTGTCTGTAATTAGCGTAAAGTATGGCTATTAAAAAAAGACCAAAAAAAAAAGCATTATTCCTAAATTCAACAAAACTGTGTAAACACGAAGGAAAATTTCGCTAGTGATAGCCCCATAATTATGGCTTTGAAGAAGCCTAGAGAGTACCTTAGCCTTTCCTCGATCTCCTCGCTTTTTTTAAGGTGAGGACTTGGGAGGGGCTTCGGAAGAGGGGACCGCATGACAGGCTGCTACCACAAACTGACCTTTCTATCACAAGAACTGAACATATTTGGCAATCACGACATATATTCGTGACTTCTAACCCGCGCAGCTAAGATAAATATATATATATATATATATATATATATATATATATATATATATATATATATATATTGTAACCAACAGTTACGACAGCCGTTTCTACAAAACCTAATTTATTCTGGGCGAACTTGTGCCCGTCAACTAAAGGTTGTAGACTCAAAACAAAAGCGTCCCTTGTTCTTCACTCCTTCGAACGTTGTTCTCTTCTTTTTCACCTCCTGTCGCGTGCCATTCATCCGAACCTCGAGCACGAGCCACCGGTCGGTCAGCACGTGGTGTGGGTACGTGCGGCGCAGCGTTGCCTTGCGGTGCCCTGCCTGACGCTTATGTTGTGGCGGTTCTTTTGAGACACAGCTATGATGCGGCGGGCGTCTTTTCGTTCTCAGTATGCTGGCGGCATTAGTCCCCCTCCGAAGAAGCATCGTCCCGATGCGTAGAAAAGGCCTAGACAGGCCGACAGTTTTAAAAGAACAAAGCTGAGGGACGGCCGGTGGTATTCTTGGGCACATCTGCAAATTCTGTTATTCAATGCCTTTCGTAGTAAGGCTTCATTCGTACTACGTGTACGACCTCTGGACGAGTCCTGCGTCGTGTGGAGCGCACTTGACCTTCGGGAGTTACCTCGTAGTTTAAGGGACTTAGCCGGCGAAGTACTTTATAGGGGCCAAAATAACGGCGCAGTAACTTTTCCGAAAGACCGGGTGTACGTATAGGCGTCCATACCCACACTTTGTCTCCAGGGTAGTACTGCACCTCTCTTCGCCTTAGGTTGTATCGGTTTGCGTCGACGTGCTGCTGTTGGACGATGCGGTGCCTCGCCAACTGTCGTGCCTCTTCAGCCCTTTCTATGTATTGACTAACGTCAGGGTCGTCTTCGCTGCTGTTATTCACAGGTAACATCGCGTCCAGTGTCGTTGTTACGGTCCGGCCGTAAACAAGTTCAAATGGCGTAAACTGTGTCGTCTCTTGTACTGCAGTATTATACGCAAAGGTAGCGTATGGTAGAATACTGTCCCATGTTCGATGCTCTATGTCCACGTACATCGAGATCATGTCAGCGAGCGTTCTATTGAGCCGTTCAGTCAGGCCATTTGTTTGCGGATGGTATGCTGTGGTTTTCCTATGATCAGTATGCGTTAGTTTCATAACAGACTGCATCAAACGGGCCATAAAAGCTGTTCCCTTGTCTGTTATGACAACCTTAGGCGCGCCGTGTCGCAATACGATGTGTGTGACGAAAAACTGAGCCACTTCAATGGCGGTTGCTGTTGTGATAGAAGAAGTCTCGGCATACCGGGTGAGGTAATCGGTCGCTACCACAATCCATCGCTTTCCTGAGGACGAAACGGGAAATGGCCCAAGTAAATCTACTCCGATCTGTTCAAATGGTACTGCTGGTGGCTGTATTGGTTGCAGAAGGCCTGCTGGTTTGAGTGGCGGTGTTTTGCGCCTTTGACAATCTCGGCACGATTTTACATAGTGCTGCACTGAATTCATCAACTTCGGCCAGTAATATTTTTGGCGGATTCTTGCCACAGTCCTACTAACGCCCAAGTGACCAGCTGAAGGGTCATCATGGCAAGCTTCTAAGATCTCAGGTCGTAGCGATGATGGTACGAGAAGTAGAAACGTCTCGCCACTGGGCTCGAAGTTTCTTTTGTAGAGGACGTTGTTCTTGAGGACATACGAACACAATCCGCGGACAAAAACTCGTGGAACTTTTACTTGCCGACCCTCCAGGTGCTGGATGAGCAGGAGTAATTCCGGGTCAGAACGCTGATGATGAGCCATTTCCGACGTGTTCACAGCCCCAAGAAACGGGAAATCTTGCTCGTATTCAGCAGCAGTAGATTCGATCGGTGCACGTGATAAGCAATCAGCATCATTGTGCTTGAGACCGGACTTGTAAACAACCGTGATGTCATATTCCTGTAAACGCAAGCTCCACCTAGCGAGTCTTCCAGAAGGGTCCTTGAGGTTCGCCAGCCAGCACAATGAATGGTGGTCGCTGATGGCTCGGAACGGTCTGCCGTACAAGTATGGCCGGAACTTGCTGATGGCCCATATAACCGCCAGGCATTCCTTTTCTGTAGCTGAGTAATTTGTTTCAGCTTTCGATAGAGTACGGCTTGCGTACGCAATGACTTTTTCTTCTCCATTCTGCCACTGAATAAGTATGGCGCCGAGACCAACGTTACTCGCGTCGGTGTGGATGTCTGTTTCGGCATCTTCATCAAAATGGGCAAGTATGGGAGGACTCTGCAGACGTCGTCGTAGCTCAGAGAAGGCGTCTTCTTGTTCTTTCTGCCACATGAAAGGGACATCTTCTTTTGTAAGCCGCGTGAGTGGTTCGGCAATTTTAGAAAAGTTTTCTACGAAACGCCTGTAGTAGGCACACAGTCCCAGGAAACGCCTGATAGCTTTCTTATCTCTTGGCTTCGGAAACTTTTCTACTGCCGTGATCTTCTCAGGATCAGGGCGGACGCCTTGAGCACTGACAATGTGTCCGAGAAAGCGGAGTTCGCGAAAACCGAAGTGACATTTTTCGGGTTTTATGGTCAATCCCGCCGTGCGAATGGCATCCAGAACTGCCCTCAGCCGCTGCACGTGCTGCTCGAATGTAGTGGAGAAGACCACCACATCATCAAGGTAAACGAGGCAGGACTGCCATTTCAGTCCGGAAAGAACAGTGTCCATCATCCGCTGGAAAGTGGCGGGCGCAGAACACAGACCAAATGGAAGCACCTTAAACTCATATAAACCATCCGGTGTCACAAATGCCGTTTTTTCGCGATCTCGCTCGTCCACTTCTATTTGCCAGTACCCGCTTTTAAGATCCAAAGAAGAGAAGAAGTGAGCATCGCGTAGTTTGTCCAAGGTGTCGTCGATGCGTGGGAGTGGATAAACATCCCGCTTCGTGACGAGGTTGAGTTTCCTGTAGTCTACACAAAAACGTAGGGTGTTATCCTTCTTTTTGACCAGAACTACCGGAGATGCCCACGGGCTATTGGATGGCTGTATGACGTCGTCCTTGAGCATTTCCTGTACTTGACTTCTTATCGCTTCCCTTTCTTTTGGAGCCACTCGGTACGGGTGTTGGTGCACTGGTCTTACGGGTTCTTCGACTATAATGCGGTGCTTTGCAACGGGAGTGCGATGGACTTTCGATGAAGTAGAGAAGCATTCGGCGAACTCTTTGACCAAGCTCACAATCGTATGTCTTTGTGGTGATGACAGCTCTTGGTCAATATCGATAGATGCGAGCACACTGTCTAAAGTCCCAGATGCTGGTGATGCTGTATCGAGAGTCGATATATCCGTAACTTGTTCATAGCCATGAAGAGATGCTATGGCTGTTCCCTTCGCCACGTGTTGTGCCTCATTGCCAAAGTTAGTCAAGAGGACAGCCGCACATCCGTTACGCAGGTGAACAAGGCCCCTTGCCACACATATTTGCTTTTCCAGTAGCAGCCCAATATTTCCGTCTACAAGTCCCTCATAGTCTCGAAATGCGTCGCTCCTTACAATGACAGTCACACTACACCTTGCCGGCACCGTCACGTGTTCATCCACAATACGCAGAGAGGCAACATGTGGCTGTTCCACATCAGAAAAGGTGACAGCATTTTCCGTAGTAAACAACACACGAGATTCTTGCAAGTCGATTATTGCGCCGTTTGCTTGCAAAAAGTCCATGCCCAGGATCAGATCACGGGAACACTCGGGTAGAACAATAAAGCTGCTGACGTACATAAAGCCACTAATTCCGATCCTTGCTGTGCACATTCCTACAGGCTCGACTAAGTGTCCCCCGGCTGTACGTATAGGAGATCCGGTCCAATGGGTCAATACCTTTTTCAATTTTCTGGCGAGTACACTACTAATGACTGAATAGTCAGCACCAGTGTCTATCAACGCAGTCACTTCGAAGTCGTCGATGATGACACGCAACTCAGAAGTTGCGTCGCCATCACTGCATTTGTTCGTCGCGGTGTCACTGCCGTCGTCTCGTCGGGTTAGCGATGGAGGGCCTTCGGTTTCCTGGGCGTCAGCGGCCTTGCCTCCACAGGTCGCTGGCTCTAGTTTTCCCGTCGAGGACTTAGTGAGCGACGCCTCGGTGACATGGAGGATGGACGCGGACTCGGCGACCGATAACGCATAGGCGCTGCCGATCGAGGCTCATGTTGCTGGGGGTACGGAATGTTTCGGCGTGTAGATAAAAATGCCTTCTATCTCGTAAGGGCGCTCACCGTTTCGAGGGCAAGGCGCATTCACGGAGAAGCCACGAAGTCCCACTCGGCGATACTGGCATTCCCGATACAGGTGACCAGCCTCGCCACAGTGGTAGCAGAGGGGACGCCGGTCTGGAGTACGCCATACATCGCTTTTACGTGGTCTTCCTTCCGGCATGGGCGGCATACTGCGAGGAAGCATCTGGGGTGTCGCGGTAGTTCGGGCAGAGTCAGCGCGTCCAATGTCCTGCCGTAAAGCTTGGGCGTATGATATCCGCGGCTGACGCTCCGGTTGTGCTAGGGGCCGTACCTGAGGCTCTGGTTCACAAATTACTTGTCGTACTTCTTCACGTACGACATCAGCGAGTGATGACACCGTAGGAGGGCTTTGAACCAGCTTCAATTTCTGCAGCTCTTCCCTAACGATAGACCTCACCATTTCACGTAGGGCGTCGATGTTGCTGGGGAGGGCTCCTGTCCCAACTTCAAATAATGCGACGCTTGCGTCTCTATTGTACTGTCTTGCACGCTGCTGCAGCGTCTTCTCCATCGTCGTCGCTTCTGATCGGAATTCGGCTACAGTGCGGGGCGGATTACGTACCAGGCCTGCAAACAGCTCCTGTTTAACACCGCGCATTAGGTGCCGTAATTTCTTGTCCTCAGCCATGTTTGGGTCGGCTCGGCGGAAGAGGTGGGACATGTCTTCAATGTACATGGTCACACTTTCATTGTTCCGCTGGTTCCTCGCCTGAAGAGCGGCTTCTGCCCTCTCTCTGCGGTCCGTGCTCGGGTACGTTGCAAGCAGCTCTCGTCGGAAGTCGTTCCACGATGATAACGACGCTTCGTGGTTTTGAAACCATGTGCGTGCAGATTCCTCCAGCGCGAAGTACACATACCGGAGTTTCTTTGTTTCGTCCCAACCGTTACATCTGGCGACACGCTCAAACTTTTCGAGCCAGTCCTCGGCATCCTCGAATGTGTCTCCGTGAAAGGATTCTGGCGTCAGGGGTGAGTCAACGACGATGTGAGGAGGGATCTCTTGAGTAGCCATCGCACTGGCTCCTAGGCTGACTGCTGCCGCTGCCCTTGCTGAATCGACGAGAGGACCAAACTCGGGGGCCTCACCTCGTATGCGGCGACTTGTCCGTTGGTGGACAGGCGTTAATTCCGCTGGCTCCAAACTTCGGGGATCCGGGTTACCTTCCCTGGCGCGTGTGGGGCTTGGAATCATACCCAGCACCTCCACCAGATATGTAACCAACAGTTACGACAGCCGTTTCTACAAAAACTAATTTATTCTGGGCGAACTTGTGCCCGTCAACTAAAGGTTGTAGACTCAAAACAAAAGCGTCCCTTGTTCTTCACTCCTTCGAACGTTGTTCTCTTCTTTTTCACCTCCTGTCGCGTGCCATTCATCCGAACCTCGAGCACGAGCCACCGGTCGGTCAGCACGTGGTGTGGGTACGTGCGGCGCAGCGTTGCCTTGCGGTGCCCTGCCTGACGCTTATGTTGTGGCGGTTCTTTTGAGACACAGCTATGATGCGGCGGGCGTCTTTTCGTTCTCAGTATGCTGGCGGCAATATATATATATATATATATATATATATATATATATATATATATATAATTGAGACAAAAATATCTTCAAGTAGAATTAAAACACTTCATAAAAAAGTACTCATCTTGCGTAGTGACGTGCCCATCTTGCGTAATGAGCATTTCATCGTAAAAGTAAAGCACTAATCTTGTTTTATGTGTTAGGGAGGGAGACAAAGTTCCTGAAATATGGTCAATGTATTGACACGGCATGTGCTGTACCGGAAACCGGCATGGGCTCTACCATCCGAGTGTTCACGCAATGCTTTGTTTAAGGGTTAATGCTAAAGTTTTGAGCTTACACAGGCCGAGAGATTTTGGTCGAACCCGAAATTGAGAGAAGGATTTAAAAAATTAGGTTGGCCAGCGAAGCTGTGGTATTACCTGATCCGACAGCCCAATGTGATGTAGCCTTGAATTGGGTCCTGCCGAGCCAGAGCACGACGCTGTTGTGCTTATTGACGTTGCTGTTCCTCTCGTCTCTCATCGTATTCTCGCTGCTCTTCAGGCGTCCTAATTGTGCGTGGCTTGCTTTGGGCAGGAACCGCTGCGTCCTGCCTAGCCTGAGCACAACGCCGTTGTGTACATTGACGTTGCTGTTCCCGTCGCCGGTAATCGCGTTCAGGCTGCTCTTCAGGAGTCCTAATTAAGCCTGGCCTTTCCATAACGCTATCACAACACAAATGAAATCACTTGTATAGGCGGGTTCTTCTTTTACATATGAAAGTGTAGTAACGTAACTCCCTGTTTCGTCAGCTACAGTTTCGTCAACCACAATGCTTATCCGGAAACGGTTGCGGCGAACGCTACGCGCGAAGGGGAACTTTCTGGTTCTTTTTTTTCTTGCCCCCCCCCACCCCCCACCCCAGGCCAGCGTTGCCACCGCCGCGGATGCGCGGATGCGAGCGCCATCTGGTAGTGCTGCAAGGAACCCAGCGGCGCAGGCGGCAGGAGCCTTCCGCTGTGATTCGTAGAGTTTTTTGCTACAGAGACGAATAAATCCCGAGATCCTAGTCATATACAACTTCAAGAGCAAATATTACAGACATTACAAGCAGTAGTGCGGTGCACAGATAACAGGCCACGAAGCTTGTTTGTTTTTGTTCAAAAATATAGTGCGTAACATTATTTGCAACGTTTTTAATGCTTCAGAACTATTTCCTTTGTTACTATGCACGTAAGGGGTGAAAAAGCGTTTCATTTAGCAGAATGCGCCAGCTCAGCCACTCCAAGAGGGCGAATGGTCCCCTTCTCACCAGTCAGAGCACTTCAAGACAATGGAATTACCGAAATCTTTACTGTGTGGAATAGATCGGGGATCTAATGGAGGGCCTCACTCCCCGACTCTGGTTATTACTGGCGCATTCCTCGACTTCGGCTCTCAATGTCTGGAACTCGGACATTGGCCGGGCGTCGCATATTTTAAGCACGCTCTGCACTGTCAGCGCCAGAGCTGAAGCGTGCAGGTGCTGACAGTGCAAAGGGTCCAGGCGGAAAGCCAACGCTGAAAGCATCCGTCTTTGCGGCCATCCTAATTAGAAAATGCCGAGCTACGAAGAAAAAATGGAATCACGAGTAAGTGCTTTGTGACTCTCGTGACGTCAGAAAGTGCGTGAGCAGGATTAGGGCGGGGGTAGCTTAAGGCGTTCTATATAGAGAAAAAGAAGGGCAGCCAACACCTCGCACTTAGTTTCCTGTTGTCTGCATTCAGAGCCCAGAGCTCCCAGCGCTGTCGATGCGCGGCCACAACTCGTCATGTTGTTGACCACATTAAGTGCGGAGGAATACCTGGCATAAGTTCGACGTCCGTGCGCAGTAACGCTGTCGTGAAACCTGACAAAATGGAGGAAAATGTGGCCAGAACCGGTTATAAAATTTCTAACCACTCGCTAACGTTCCTAGAACTGCCGAGTTTAGCTTTGACGACCTCCTTGAACAACCTTAGATCATAGTAGCTGCCCCTTTCTCTCTCGTCACAATTTTTCATTTGCTTTCCTTGCTCGGTCGTGAACGAAAAAAAAAGCACCCTGGAGTGCCAGACAGGAACCAAAGCTGCCGCTGTAAAGAACAAAAAAACGAAAGCTAAGGAGAAGAAGGGTATGATGCTGTACTATAACGTAAGGACCAAAGGAACCTTTGGACATGCAAAGGAATGTCTTGACAACCAATAACAAATGGAGCGGACGTCCTGGAGTGGTCGAAGAGTCACGACTGCGAATGTTAAATAAGTACGACCTTTATTGCAGAGCACAAGGTCCGTGACCTCGTTATCGGGGTGGTGGCCCTCCGCAGAAGAGCCCTTTACTCACCCGACGAAACGGCAAGAAACCTGATAGTAAGAGAAACGAGACGCACAGAAAGCGACCAACCAGCCTCAATACTGACCGCTTAAGGCGGCGCAGGCAAGGCATGCCTGCACTTTGCCGATTCATATCATTCACTGCGTGGCGTCCTATGTCGCAACCGAACTTTTAATTTTGCGCAAGCCCACTTTGGTTTGCATAAACAAACGCCCTTTACTAGTAGTGCCGGTAACCTTGAGTTTTGTTTTTGTCTCTGCTTCACTGCCGGTGGATGATCATCGGTCGACAGCAGTTTGTGTGTGCAGTTATGCGAATGAGTCTTTGTTTAGTGTCTGCGTGTTTTTTTTTATTCTTTATTTATTTTTTTACCCGCTGCGGTAGCCTACTGGCTTTGGTGTTGCGCTGCTGAGCACGATGTCGTAGGTTCAATCGCGGCCGTGGCGGCTGCATTCCGTTGGGCGTGGACTGCGATAAAGCTCGTGTACTGTGCATATTTGTTGCATGGTAACTAACCCAGGAGGTCAAAAATTCAGGTCTTCCGCTACGGCGTGGCTGTTAATCAGACCATGGTTTTGGCATGTAATACTCCAGAACCTAAATATTTTAATTAAAATTAGGCAGTTAAGTAATTATTTGAGCGCCTATGTCAAGGTATTCAAGTGCGTCAAGAATAGCCTGAAGAAGGACATTATATAGTAAGGGCATTTTGACGTCCATATCCTCGAACGGGAACTGCAAGTGCTGGGCTCCTGTTGTATCTTCCCGTACTTAACTCGTATGTTCAAAAACGCTTAAATGACTGCTGTCTCTTGCATTAGTATTTCTAGACGCTGCCGTTGAGCTCGGGTTTACTTGTGTACACGATGGCCTTCCTGATAACACCGGTATCGATAGTTTTCCCCCGCTGTCATCAGTGTACCTAATGCCTACTGTTTTCGTAATCCTGAGTAGTGAATTGTGGTCATTAAGTAAGAAGTCGTAGTTGAGGCCATTGCCATTTGATGCGAGTGCATTGGCGTCTATTGCTACACCGTATGTCCCATTGAGCAAAAAAAAAATAATAAAGGGAAAAAACGAGAAAGAGAGAGCTAGGTGTGAAGAGCAAGAGCTGCTTGGCAATGCCATTACCTTCAACATTTGTGGACATCATGACCGATATTAATTGAACAGGATGACCAAGAGTTCTCAGTCTCAATGTTCATACAGATAACTTAGTTGTGGCGCTTTCAAGTGCCAGCCTTCAGCAGATGTTACTCGCAGCTGTTCGCAGCTGTTCGCAGCTAGTTGAGTGGTTAAGGCTCTGAAAGGCCACAGTATTACATAAACACGACCTTCTGTGAGAGAGCGCGCACACCTTGGAAGCCTAACAGAGGTAACTTTTGTGCGAGTTGCTTCCTTGTCTCGACAAGCATAAATCTTTCTTTTCTTGAATAGAGACATACTGATGCAAGAGGCGTCCATTACCTCAAAATGCATCAAGGGCGAGTCATCAGAGGCATGATGCCAGTGGTCGGCTGCTTGCGCGAACGTCAGACGGCTCGAGATGGAAGGGCTGTCACGCGAACATCAAGCATTTGTCCGAGCCATGAGTAACGGGCGGGACTTGAGCCGCACTCACGGAAGCGGTGGCGCACCGCAGGATGCTTTTACCGTGTGCAAGGCGACGACTCAAATGTGTGTTCGTCTTGCGAGGCAGAAAGCCCCGAGGACAAAAGGCAGCCTCGTCGCCACGTGTCAAACACAGAGCATGCCCATTCTGACATAAGCACGTCCGCACACCCAAAGGATGCGGCGCTAAGGTTGCAGTAATTAAGAAAGTCCTCTTAGGCGAGCGCCAACGAGGAAAACATTCTTAAGGGCAGGAAATAACAACGCAACAGCCTGTAGAAACTTCGTCACATGCAAAATTCAAATGTGCAGGCGTACCGATCACACCAATCCTGCACGGTGGCAGCGAAATTGCACGGCCGCCAACCAGAGGTGCGTAATGAGGTTGTGTTGGGAAGTTTGCTTGTGTACTAGCGTGCTTCCATATTCGCTTTAATGGGGATAGGCATTCTAGGAATCACAAGCGGTTCATCAGTCATCGGCTACATGCCTTCCATCAATAGGTTGATCGGTGATCACAATGTACAGAAGAGCAGAATAAAAATATTTGTCCAACTAAAGTGCTGGTTTAAATAAAAGTTTGTTCCTCCTCCTCCTCCTTGGAATGGAGTTGGATGCCATGACTATTTTAGCTGCGATCAAGGTGTTTTAACTACTGCGCCATGGTAGTTCTGTTGATGTCACACATTAGTGAGAGCACGTTACGAAGCTGGAGGCATGTGCGGCTAGGCACTTTGGCGCGTTACTTAAAGCGTGCTTCGGGAAATAACGGAGCCTGGCCACTTACTATGCGTTCGAAGTCAAGTGAACTCTTCATTGCGGCATCTCTATCTTTACTGTGATTCTTTTCGTTACGATATTTTCATTTATTTATTAATTATATTATTACTAGTTTAATAATGCTAAATATTATTGTGACGAATCCCCGAGTTTCTTTGTATCTCCGATCACGTAAAGCATGGTTTATTCCCGACCAACTTCAGAAGTGCCAATGAGCAAGCCTCTGTTCCGCGTAATCAATGTACCGGGACTTACATCCATACGCGGAATGTTTTCTTATAGGCATTACTAAAGCACACAGACGTGTTCATGTTTTTTTTTTTCTATCCTTCTGCCCCCTTCTTTTTTTCTTGTACCCGCCTTCTTCGCCTCCATCCTATTCTCTGCAAAGTACCTCTAGAATCTAGGTGAATGTACGCCGGCTAAATACCCTACTTTTCAATGAAGAGCTCTCCCTGTCTCTCTCTCCTCCCCCTCCCCCCCCCTACACACACACACACACACCTTAATGAAATTTCGCGTTGAAATTGCACGACATCGTTCTTTTTTTATCGTACATTTCGGCTGTTCTATTCTGAGGCCACTGGGCATGTACAACTGGGTATCTGAGATACCTGTTTTCAATCCTCCGGAATCAGCATATGCCACGGTCATTCAAACGGTATGGACAAAAGAAAATAGACACAAGATGGTGCTCTGGTCTTCTGTAAAGCACTATCTTGTCAGGAGTATCAGGGGGAACAAAGAAGGCGCGACATTGATATAAGCGGAGTCGTTACAATCATAGGTAACAGTACACATCGAGATTCAGGTTTTAATGAAGAAAAAAAAAGGACAAAGAGGAGATAGGCAAGGTGATACACTGCGATAGATGGAGTAAAGCTTGGTTAGATCAGGCAGGCTAGGTTACTATTTGTACCAGCCCCATTTCAAAAGGGACGCCAATAAACATGGTCATCGAGCTGCTCTTGGGGACAGCCTTTACCCACAACCTCCTTCACCTTTCTGACTGAAATGTAATGCTACTGTGCGTTATGCGGTGCTTAAATGCATTTAGATACGTGCCGTACATTTTTGTGCGTATACCTCGCTTCACCAGTCGACATGCATCCTCGACATGCATCACCTTCATCGACATGCATCATCTTAACTTCATCCTCCCTACACCACTGCGTCGACGTCTCACGCTGCGCATCCTCATAATTTGGTGTTGGCATTGCGGCGCAGCTTGCGAACGGTGTATTGCATAAACATAAACATTGCATGAGATTGATTTTGTGACCTGTGCGGCGCAATGCCACAACGTTTCCTAGACAGAGTGTGAGATATCAGTTGTCGTGCAATCGCCGCTGCTTTCGTAATATTGTCGTCACCGTCGTCGCCGCCTAGTTGCTGTCGCCCCACACACGCTCGCGTCAGGCGCACACAGAAAAAGAAAAACAGAAAAAAACGTTTCCGTGTATGAGAGAGAGAGAGAGAGCAAGCGAGAGAGGAAAGGCAGGGAGGTTAACCAGAAGTCAGTTTCCGGTTTGCTACCCTACACTGGGGTGGGGGATAAAGGGGTTGGAGAGAGTGCAAAGAGAGAGAGAGAGCGAAAAAAAACAGAGAAAAAAAAACACAGGCATTGGTAACAAAGGAGGCGTTCCAGTCACAGACGTTCACACAGGCCAGTGGACTTCAGGAACCGCAGGAGCGCTTGCACGGCCTTCTGATGCGATGTTGAGTCGCGTCGATGTTGCAGAATTGTTTCTTCCGATAACGGCTGGTCATCCAACTGGTTCAGCACGACGGAGAGCGATAGTCTCTGCACACTGTATTGTGGGCACTGACAAAGAACATGACGAATCGTTTCCGCGTCTCCACAATTGTCACATGCTGCACTGTCGGCCATCCCTATGCGGAACGCGTAGGCATTGGTGAACGCGACGCCCAACCATAGCCTACACAGAAGGGTCGCATCTCTTCGGGGAAGTCTTGTTGGAAGTCTAAGGCTTAAGGTTGGATCCAAGGTGTATAATCGGGCGTGCATAAAATGTGGTTTATTCCAGTCTGATGAAGTGCATTGGCGTGCAAGCAGGCGGAGCACCCTTGCAGCATCTGTCCTAGACAGCGGATCGATAGGCGGTTGTCTTGTTCATGAGCTAAACGAGCAGCTTGATCGGAACGTTCATTGCCAATAATTCCACAGTGACTTGGCAGCCACTGAAAGATTATTTCGTGTCCTTTTTCAGTCAGGTGATGTATGGCCTCTGTGATTTCGAAAACCAGCTGTTCCTGTGGACCGCGCCGTAAGGCTGACAGTAAACTCTGCAGTGCCGTCTTCGAGTCGCAGAAAACGGACCATTTGTGCGCTGGTTCATCATTAATAAAATGTAGTGCGACTCGAAGCGCTGCCAGTTCTGCTGCCGTTGACGTTGTCAAGTGAGATGTTTTCATCTTGATAGTGGTGGCTTTTTCGGGGATAACGACAGCGGCGGTAGAGCTGTTCTGCAAGACGGAACCGTCGGTGTTTATGTGGGTGTAATTCCGGTACTTTTCATATAATAGGAGTAAGGTAAGCTGTTTAAGAGCCGGCGATGACATATCTGCTTTTTTCCGGACGCCAGGTACTGTCAGGATGATCGTTGGCTGAATGAGGCACCAAGGAGGAGTGGAAGGTCTCGCGGCAGGTGTGAAGCAAGATGGTATAGCCTCACGATGTGCGGATATCATTCGGCAGAACGAGGCGTGTGGTCTCTCGACAGGTAGAGAGGCTAGATGGTGGCAAGGAGTCCGTGCAAGGTGCCTTACGTGCATTCGTATTGCTTCAACTGCGATGTGGGTCTTTATGAGGTGGTCTCTGGCGATTGCAATAGTTGCCGCCGTGTATGAAAGGAGACAAATTGTTTGCCTCTTTAGAGCTTGGAAACGCCAGGTATATTGTGGTGGAAATTACCAGTTCACACCCGAACTGCGAGGCCTGTGACGCAGCAACAGCACAAGCGGCGTTTCGGCAACAAATGTATACATTGGTAAATAAAATGCACATGGGAAAGAAAAGAAAGTATGAAGCAATGGAATAACTAAAATAAATAGAGATTAATAAATGCAGCGGCACACTACGTCTTCGTAACGTAAAGCCATGAATTATTATTTTGAAACGTATTCAACGATATTTTCCGCCTTTGTGTTGCGACATTCACCACTCTGTCATTGTAGCAT
>NW_023605794.1:0-27592 GCF_013339745.2 Dermacentor silvarum
AGATTGTATTTATCATTAATGTGTGTACATTGGGCGACCTGTTGCTTCTCTTCGCAGTCAGTTTACTGTTGTGTGATGCCTTTTTCCATGCCTGGGAACGGTCGAATGTAATCTTATTAGAGAGATTCACTGCTACGTGAAGTAACACTAGTGACTATATCGGTGCACCTGTAAAGGGCACCCGCAAGGGCGTGAACTTCTTCGCCCAAAAAATATATTACCATGTGATGAAGCAACAACAGGACGCGTCACAGATGTATATAAAGGATATTGGAAGATTGTATTTATCATTAATGTGTGTACATTGGGCGACCTGTTGCTTCTCTTCGCAGTCAGTTTACTGTTGTGTGATGCCTTTTTCCATGCCTGGGAACGGTCGAATGTAATCTTATTAGAGAGATTCACTGCTATCTGAAGTAACACTAGTGACTATAGCGGTGCACCTGTAAAGGCCACCCGCCAGGGCGTCAACATCTTCGCCCAAAAAATATATTATCATGTGATGAAGCAACAACAGGACGCGTCACAGATGTATATAAAGGATATTGGAAGATTATATTTATCATTAATGTGTGTACATTGGGCGACCTATTACGTTGCTTCTCTTCGCAGTCAGTTTACTGTTGGGTGATGCCTTTTTCCATGCCTGGGAACAGTCGAATGTAATCTTATTAGAGAATTGACTACTACGTGAGGCAACACTAGTGACTATGTCGGTGCACCTGGAAAGGGCACCCCCCAGGTTGTCAACATCTTCAACAAAAATATATTACCATGTGATGAAGCAACAACAGGACGCGTCACAGATGTATATAAAGGATATTGGAAGATTATATTTATCATTAATGTGTGTAGATTGGGCGACCTATTACGTTGCTTCTCTTCGCAGTCAGTTTACTGTTGGGTGATGCCTTTTTCCATGCCTGGGAACAGTCGAATGTAATCTTATTAGAGAAATTGACTGCTACGTGAAGTAACAATAGTGACTATATTGGTGCACCTGTAAAAGGCACCCGCCAGGGTGTCAACATCTTCGCCAAAAATATATTACCATGTGATGAAGCAACAACAGGACGCGTCACAGATGTATATAAAGGATATTGGAAGATTATATTTATCATTAATGTGTGTAGATTGGGCGACCTATTACGTTGCTATTCTTCGCAGTCAGTTTACTGTTGGGTGATGCCTTTTTCCATGCCTGGGAACAGTCGAATGTAATCTTATTAGAGAGATTGACTACTACGTGAGGCAACACTAGTGACTATGTCGGTGCACCTGGAAAGGGCACCCCCCAGGGTGTCAACATCTTCACCAAAAATATATTACCATGTGATGAAGCAACAACAGGACGCGTCACAGATGTATATAAAGGATATTGGAAGATTATATTTATCATTAATGTGTGTAGATTGGGCGACCTATTACGTTGCTTCTCTTCGCAGTCAGTTTACTGTTGGGTGATGCCTTTTTCCATGCCTGGGAACAGTCGAATGTAATCTTATTAGAGAAATTGACTGCTACGTGAAGTAACAATAGTGACTATATTGGTGCACCTGTAAAAGGCACCCGCCAGGGCGTCAACATCTTCGCCAAAATATATTTATCATGTGGTGAAGCAACGAACAGGACGCGTCACAGATGTATATAAAGGATATTGGAAGATTATATTTATCATTAATGTGTGTAGATTGGGCGACCTATTACGTTGCTTCTCTTCGCAGTCAGTTTACTGTTGGGTGATGCCTTTTTCCATGCCTGGGAACAGTCGAATGTAATCTTATTAGAGAATTGACTACTACGTGAAGTCAACACTAGTGACTATATCGGTGCACCTGTAAAGGTCACCCGCCAGGGTGTCAACATCTTCACCAAAAATATATTACCATGTGATGAAGCAACAACAGGACGCGTCACAGATGTATATAAAGGATATTGGAAGATTATATTTATCATTAATGTGTGTAGATTGGGCGACCTATTACGTTGCTTCTCTTCGCAGTCAGTTTACTGTTGGGTGATGCCTTTTCCATGCCTGGGAACAGTCGAATGTAATCTTATTAGAGAAATTGACTGCTACGTGAAGTAACAATAGTGACTATATCGGTGCACCTGTAAAAGGCACCCGCCAGGGCGTCAACATCTTCGCCAAAATTATTTATCATGTGATGAATCACGAACAGGACGCGTCACAGATGTATATAAAGGATATTGGAAGATTATATTTATCATTAATGTGTGTACATTGGGCGACCTATTACTTGCTATTCTTCGCAGTCAGTTTACTGTTGGGTGATGCCTTTTTCCATGCCTGGGAACAGTCGAATGTAATCTTATTAGAGAGATTGACTACTACGTGAGGCAACACTAGTGACTATAGTCGGTGCACCTGGAAAGGGCACCCCCCAGGGTGTCAACATCTTCACCAAAAAATATATTACCATGTGATGAAGCAACAACAGGACGCGTCACAGATGTATATAAAGGATATTGGAAGATTGTATTTATCATTAATGTGTGTACATTGGGCGACCTGTTGCTTCTCTTCGCAGTCAGTTTACTGTTGTGTGATGCCTTTTTCCATGCCTGGGAACGGTCGAATGTAATCTTATTAGAGAGATTCACTGCTACGTGAAGTAACACTAGTGACTATAGCGGTGCACCTGTAAAGGCCACCCGCCAGGGCGTCAACATCTTCGCCAAAAAATATATTATCATGTGATGAAGCAACAACAGGACGCGTCACAGATTTATATAAAGGATATTGGAAGATTGTATTTATCATTAATGTGTGTACATTGGGCGACCTGTTGCTTCTCTTCGCAGTCAGTTTACTGTTGTGTGATGCCTTTTTCCATGCCTGGGAACGGTCGAATGTAATCTTATTAGAGAGATTCACTGCTATCTGAAGTAACGCTAGTGACTATAGCGGTGCACGTGTAAAGGCCACCCGCCAGGGCGTCAACATCTTCGCCAAAAAATATATTATCATGTAATGAAGCAACAACAGGACGCGTCACAGATTTATATAAAGGATATTGGAAGATTGTATTTATCATTAATGTGTGTACATTGGGCGACCTATTACGTTGCTTCTCTTCGCAGTCAGTTTACTGTTGGGTGATGCCTTTTTCCATGCCTGGGAACAGTCGAATGTAATCTTATTAGAGAAATTGACTACTACGTGAGGCAACACTAGTGACTATATCGGTGCACCTGGAAAGGGCACCCCCCAGGGTGTCAACATCTTCACCAAAATATATTACCATGTGATGAAGCAACAACAGGACGCGTCACAGATGTATATAAAGGATATTGGAAGATTATATTTATCATTAATGTGTGTAGATTGGGCGACCTATTACGTTGCTTCTCTTCGCAGTCAGTTTACTGTTGGGTGATGCCTTTTTCCATGCCTGGGAACAGTCGAATGTAATCTTATTAGAGAAATTGACTGCTACGTGAAGTAACAATAGTGACTATGTCGGTGCACCTGGAAAGGGCACCCCCAGGGTGTCAACATCTTCGCCAAAAAATATATTACCATGTGATGAAGCAACAACAGGACGCGTCACAGATGTATATAAAGGATATTGGAAGATTATATTTATCATTAATGTGTGTACATTGGGCGACCTATTACGTTGCTTCTCTTCGCAGTCAGTTTACTGTTGGGTGATGCCTTTTTCCATGCCTGGGAACAGTCGAATGTAATCTTATTAGAGAAATTGACTACTACGTGAGGCAACACTAGTGACTATATCGGTGCACCTGGAAAGGGCACCCCCAGGTGTCAACATCTTCACCAAAAATATATTACCATGTGATGAAGCACAACAGGACGCGTCACAGATGTATATAAAGGATATTGGAAGATTATATTTATCATTAATGTGTGTAGATTGGGCGACCTATTACGTTGCTTCTCTTCGCAGTCAGTTTACTGTTGGGTGATGCCTTTTTCCATGCCTGGGAACAGTCGAATGTAATCTTATTAGAGAAATTGACTGCTACGTGAAGTAACAATAGTGACTATATCGGTGCACTCTGTAAAGGGCACCCCCCAGGGTGTCAATATCTTCGTCAAAAATATATTATCATGTGCTGAATCACGAACAGGACGCGTCACAGATGTATAAAAGGATATTGGAAGAATATATTTATCATTAATGTGAGTAGATTAGGGCGACCTATTAGCGTTGCTTTCTTCGCAGTCAGTTTACTGTTGGGTGATGCCTTTTTCCATGCCTGGGAACAGTCGAATGTAATCTTATTAGAGAAATTGACTACTACGTGAGGCAACACTAGTGACTATATCGGTGCACCTGGAAAGGGCACCCCCCAGGGTGTCAACATCTTCACCAAAAAATATATTACCATGTGATGAAGCAACAACAGGACTGCGTCACAGATGTATATAAAGGATATTGGAAGAATATATTTATCATTAATGTGTGTAGATTGGGCGACCTATTACGTTGCTTCTCTTCGCAGTCAGTTTACTGTTGGGTGATGCCTTTTTCCATGCCTGGGAACAGTCGAATGTAATCTTATTAGAGAAATTGACTGCTACGTGAAGTAACACTAGTGACTATGTCGGTGCACCTGGAAAGGGCACCCCCCAGGTTGTCAACATCTTCAACAAAAATATATTACCATGTGATGAAGCAACAACAGGACGCGTCACAGATGTATATAAAGGATATTGGAAGATTATATTTATCATTAATGTGTGTAGATTGGGCGACCTATTACGTTGCTTCTCTTCGCAGTCAGTTTACTGTTGGGTGATGCCTTTTTCCATGCCTGGGAAGAGTCGAATGTAATCTTATTAGAGAAATTGACTGCTACGTGAAGTAACAATAGTGACTATATTGGTGCACCTGTAAAAGGCACCCGCCAGCGCGTCAACATCTTCGCCAAATTTATTTTATCATCTGGTGAATCACGAACAGGACGCATCACAGATGTATAAAAGATATTGGAAGATTATATTTATCATTAATGTGTGTACATTGGGCGACCTATTACGTTGCTATTCTTCGCAGTCAGTTTACTGTTGGGCGATGCCTTTTTCCATGCCTGGGAACAGTCGAATGTAATCTTATTAGAGAGATTGACTACTACGTGAGGCAACACTAGTGACTATGTCGGTGCACCTGGAAAGGGCACCCCCCAGGTTGTCAACATCTTCAAACAAAAATATATTACCATGTGATGAAGCAACAACAGGACGCGTCACAGATGTATATAAAGGATATTGGAAGATTATATTTATCATTAATGTGTGTAGATTGGGCGACCTATTACGTTGCTTCTCTTCGCAGTCAGTTTACTGTTGGGTGATGCCTTTTTCCATGCCTGGGAAGAGTCGAATGTAATCTTATTAGAGAAATTGACTGCTACGTGAAGTAACAATAGTGACTATATCGGTGCACCTGTAAAGGGCACCCCTCAGGTTGTCAACATCTTCACCAAAATATAATTACCATGTGATGAAGCAACAACAGGACGGCGTCACAGATGTATATAAAGGATATTGGAAGATTATATTTATCATTATGTGTGTAGATTGGGCGACCTATTACGTTGCTTCTCTTCGCAGTCAGTTTACTGTTGGGTGATGCCTTTTTCCATGCCTGGGAACAGTCGAATGTAATCTTATTAGAGAAATTGACTGCTACGTGAAGTAACAATAGTGACTATATCGGTGCACCTGTAAAAGGCACCCGCCAGGGCATCAACATCTTTGCCAAATTTATTTTATCATGTGGTGAATCACGAACAGGACGCGTCACAGATGTATATAAAGGATATTGGAAGATTATATTTATCATTAATGTGTGTAGATTGGGCGACCTATTACTTTGCTATTCTTCGCAGTCAGTTTACTGTTGGGTGATGCCTTTTTCCATGCCTGGGAACAGTCGAATGTAATCTTATTAGAGAAATTGACTGCTACGTGAAGTAACACTAGTGACTATGTCGGTGCACCTGGAAAGGGCACCCCCCAGGTTGTCAACATCTTCAAACAAAAATATATTACCATGTGATGAAGCAACAACAGGACGCGTCACAGATGTATATAAAGGATATTGGAAGATATATTTATCATTAATGTGTGTAGATTGGGCGACCTATTACGTTGCTTCTCTTCGCAGTCAGTTTACTGTTGGGTGATGCCTTTTTCCATGCCTGGGAACAGTCGAATGTAATCTTATTAGAGAAATTGACTGCTACGTGAAGTAACACTAGTGACTATATCGGTGCACCTGTAAAGGGCACCCCCCAGGGTGTCAACATCTTTCACAAAAATATATTATCATGTGCTGAATCACGAACAGGACGCGTCACAGATGTATATAAAGGATATTGGAAGATTATATTTATCATTAATGTGTGTAGATTGGGCGACCTATTACGTTGCTTCTCTTCGCAGTCAGTTTACTGTTGGGTGATGCCTTTTTCCATGCCTGGGAACAGTCGAATGTAATCTTATTAGAGAAATTGACTACTACGTGAGGCAACACTAGTGACTATATCGGTGCACCTGGAAAGGGCACCCCCCAGGGTGTCAACATCTTCACCAAAAAATATATTACCATGTGATGAAGCAACAACAGGACGCGTCACAGATGTATATAAAGGATATTGGAAGAATATATTTATCATTAATGTGTGTAGATTGGGCGACCTATTACGTTGCTTCTCTTCGCAGTCAGTTTACTGTTGGGTGATGCCTTTTTCCATGCCTGGGAACAGTCGAATGTAATCTTATTAGAGAAATTGACTACTACGTGAGGCAACACTAGTGACTATGTCGGTGCACCTGGAAAGGGCACCCCCCAGGTTGTCAACATCTTCAAACAAAAATATATTACCATGTGATGAAGCAACAACAGGACGCGTCACAGATGTATATAAAGGATATTGGAAGATTATATTTATCATTAATGTGTGTAGATTGGGCGACCTATTACGTTGCTTCTCTTCGCAGTCAGTTTACTGTTGGGTGATGCCTTTTTCCATGCCTGGGAAGAGTCGAATGTAATCTTATTAGAGAAATTGACTGCTACGTGAAGTAACAATAGTGACTATATTGGTGCACCTGTAAAAGGCACCCGCCAGGTCGTCAACATCTTCGCCAAAATTATATTATCATGTGGTGAATCACGAACAGGACGCGTCACAGATGTATATAAAGGATATTGGAAGATTATATTTATCATTAATGTGTGTAGATTGGGCGACCTATTACGTTGCTATTCTTCGCAGTCAGTTTACTGTTGGGTGATGCCTTTTTCCATGCCTGGGAACAGTCGAATGTAATCTTATTAGAGAATTGACTAGCTACGTGAAGTAACACTAGTGACTATAGTCGGTGCACCTGGAAAGGGCACCCCCCAGGGTGTCAACATCTTCACAAAAATATATTACCATGTGATGAAGCACAACAGGACGCGTCACAGATGTATATAAAGGATATTGGAAGATTATATTTATCATTAATGTGTGTAGATTGGGCGACCTATTACGTTGCTTCTCTTCGCAGTCAGTTTACTGTTGGGTGATGCCTTTTTCCATGCCTGGGAACAGTCGAATGTAATCTTATTAGAGAAATTGACTGCTACGTGAAGTAACAATAGTGACTATATTGGTGCACCTGTAAAAGGCACCCGCCAGGGCGTCAACATCTTCGCCAAATTTATTTTATCATGTGGTGAATCACGAACAGGACGCATCACAGATGTATAAAAGGATATTGGAAGATTATATTTATCATTAATGTGTGTACATTGGGCGACCTATTACGTTGCTATTCTTCGCAGTCAGTTTACTGTTGGGTGATGCCTTTTTCCATGCCTGGGAACAGTCGAATGTAATCTTATTAGAGAGAATTGACTACTACGTGAGGCAACACTAGTGACTATGTCGGTGCACCTGGAAAGGGCACCCCCCAGGTTGTCAACATCTTCACCAAAAAATATATTACCATGTGATGAAGCAACAACAGGACGCGTCACAGATGTATATAAAGGATATTGGAAGATTATATTTATCATTAATGTGTGTAGATTGGGCGACCTATTACGTTGCTTCTCTTCGCAGTCAGTTTACTGTTGGGTGATGCCTTTTTCCATGCCTGGGAACAGTCGAATGTAATCTTATTAGAGAAATTGACTGCTACGTGAAGTAACACTAGTGACTATAGTCGGTGCACCTGGAAAGGGCACCCCCAGGTTGTCAACATCTTCGCCAAAAAATATATTACCATGTGATGAAGCAACAACAGGACGCGTCACAGATGTATATAAAGGATATTGGAAGATTATATTTATCATTAATGTGTGTAGATTGGGCGACCTATTACGTTGCTTCTCTTCGCAGTCAGTTTACTGTTGGGTGATGCCTTTTTCCATGCCTGGGAACAGTCGAATGTAATCTTATTAGAGAAATTGACTGCTACGTGAAGTAACACTAGTGACTATAGTCGGTGCACCTGGAAAGGGCACCCCCAGGTTGTCAACATCTTCACCAAAAATATATTACCATGTGATGAAGCAACAACAGGACGCGTCACAGATGTATATAAAGGATATTGGAAGATTATATTTATCATTAATGTGTGTAGATTGGGCGACCTATTACGTTGCTTCTCTTCGCAGTCAGTTTACTGTTGGGTGATGCCTTTTTCCATGCCTGGGAACAGTCGAATGTAATCTTATTAGAGAGATTGACTACTACGTGAGGCAACACTAGTGACTATAGTCGGTGCACCTGGAAAGGGCACCCCCCAGGGTGTCAACATCTTCACCAAAAATATATTACCATGTGATGAAGCAACAACAGGACGCGTCACAGATGTATATAAAGGATATTGGAAGATTATATTTATCATTAATGTGTGTAGATTGGGCGACCTATTACGTTGCTTCTCTTCGCAGTCAGTTTACTGTTGGGTGATGCCTTTTTCCATGCCTGGGAACAGTCGAATGTAATCTTATTAGAGAAATTGACTGCTACGTGAAGTAACACTAGTGACTATAGTCGGTGCACCTGTAAAGGGCACCCCCAGGTTGTCAACATCTTCACCAAAAATATATTACCATGTGATGAAGCAACAACAGGACGCGTCACAGATGTATATAAAGGATATTGGAAGATTATATTTATCATTAATGTGTGTAGATTGGGCGACCTATTACGTTGCTTCTCTTCGCAGTCAGTTTACTGTTGGGTGATGCCTTTTTCCATGCCTGGGAACAGTCGAATGTAATCTTATTAGAGAAATTGACTGCTACGTGAAGTAACAATAGTGACTATATTGGTGCACCTGTAAAAGGCACCCGCCAGGGCGTCAACATCTTCGCCAAATTATTTTATCATGTGGTGAATCACGAACAGGACGCATCACAGATGTATAAAAGATATTGGAAGATTATATTTATCATTAATGTGTGTACATTGGGCGACCTATTACGTTGCTATTCTTCGCAGTCAGTTTACTGTTGGGCGATGCCTTTTTCCATGCCTGGGAACAGTCGAATGTAATCTTATTAGAGAGATTGACTACTACGTGAGGCAACACTAGTGACTATGTCGGTGCACCTGGAAAGGGCACCCCCCAGGGTGTCAACATCTTCGCCAAAAATATATTACCATGTGATGAAGCAACAACAGGACGCGTCACAGATGTATATAAAGGATATTGGAAGATTATATTTATCATTAATGTGTGTAGATTGGGCGACCTATTACGTTGCTTCTCTTCGCAGTCAGTTTACTGTTGGGTGATGCCTTTTTCCATGCCTGGGAACAGTCGAATGTAATCTTATTAGAGAAATTGACTGCTACGTGAAGTAACAATAGTGACTATATTGGTGCACCTGTAAAGGGCACCCCTCAGGTTGTCAACATCTTCACCAAAAATATATTACCATGTGATGAAGCAACAACAGGACGCGTCACAGATGTATATAAAGGATATTGGAAGATTATATTTATCATTTATGTGTGGAGATTGGGCGACCTATTACGTTGCTTCTCTTCGCAGTCAGTTTACTGTTGGGTGATGCCTTTTTCCATGCCTGGGAACAGTCGAATGTAATCTTATTAGAGAAATTGACTGCTACGTGAAGTAACAATAGTGACTATATCGGTGCACCTGTAAAAGGCACCCGCCAGGGCATCAACATCTTTGCCAAATTTATTTTATCATGTGGTGAATCACGAACAGGAGGCGTCACAGATGTATATAAAGGATATTGGAAGATTATATTTATCATTTATGTGTGGAGATTGGGCGACCTATTACGTTGCTTCTCTTCGCAGTCAGTTTACTGTTGGGTGATGCCTTTTTCCATGCCTGGGAACAGTCGAATGTAATCTTATTAGAGAAATTGACTGCTACGTGAAGTAACAATGCCCCGCAGGGGCGTCTGCGTCAGCAGGCGTTTGGTGTGTTGCGACACCACGTACCCGAGCACATGAGGGTCGGACCCTCCCGCGTCTAACCGTGCGCGGCTTAGCCGTGTCCGGGGAAAAGGGGATCCTGGGAGTTGAGCCGAAGCCGGGTGTTTGGACCTTTATGGCCCCTCGGCAGAGGCAACACACTCCTTTGGCCTCTGCTTCACGTGGACGGCACCCCCGGACTGACCCACCCGGGGGAAATCGGTGGTCGCCTTTTCCTATCCCCCTCTCTGCCCTTTTTCTTTCCTATCTCCTTTCTTTACTGTCCTGTCTCCTATTCTCTTCTGTTACTTCCACGTTTTCATAGGCGGCTCGGGTTAACCTTGTGTATGTGCCCTCTCTTGGGTATCTTATATTGGGTTATAGCAGCAATGCACGGCTGGCGTCTGCAGCCTTACACCTTAAGTGCTGCAGCGTCCCCTAGTTGGGCTCCGTGGTGGGTGGCCGCCATTGCCGCCGAAATAAACCGAACTAATATGGGAACACCTGCATTTCCCCGTCTACTTGATCGTCACCCTCACAAGAGGGGGCGCACCGATGAAATATTAAACCTATTCAGACTGAAAGAAATTTTTCCCCGCTACCAAGTTGTGCACAGTGAGATAACTGAAAAACCAGCTCGAACCGTATCCCCTTTCTTGTTGCGAAAGGCTTGACTGACGCCCTTGGCCCAGGTTACAAGGTCACCAAAATGGCGAGCGGGGACCTCCTGCTTGAGATCCGTGACAAAGCGCAGCACAATAAATTGAACAACCTTGTGGCATTTGGAGACATACCAGTTACCGTCTCACCTCATCGGTCTATGAACACAGCACGTGGAGTAGTGTCTGATGCAGATCTAATCGACTTGTCCGAAACCGAACTATTGGAAGGCTGGAAAGAACAAAACGTAACAAACGTACAGCGCATCAATATCAGAAGAGAAAATAAGGAAATTCCCACTAAACACCTGATCCTGACTTTTGCCACTTGCGATCTGCCAGAAACCATAGAAACCGGATACACAAAGTTAGCTGTCAGGCCATACATCCCCAATCCCAGAAGATGCTTCCAATGTCAAAGATTTGGCCACGGCTCGCAGAGCTGCCGTGGTAGACTAACATGTGCGAAATGTGGAACGCAAGGTCATTCCTCAGACAACTGTGAAGCAGCACCTCACTGTGTAAACTGTGATGGTGAGCATCCAGCTTACTCCCGGTCTTGTCCGAATTGGAAAAAAGAAAAAGAAATTATCACTCTCAAAGTTCGTGAGAACATCTCCTTCAAGGAAGCACGTAAAAGGTGCTCACCATTCCACACGACTACTTATGCTGATGCGGCGCGTAAAGGGGCAGCGTCGCAGCGGCTAATGCCACCTGCACAGCCCGCACGCAGCGAGCTGTCGCTTGTGGCTCCTGCCCCCAGGGTGGAAGGCGCTAAGCCTACTCCACCCAACCAGCAAACAGGCCCGGTTACCCTAGGGTGGCCGGCACAACAACAGTCCTCAGTGGCAGCCTGCGCTTCGCATAGCGAACCCGCAGGCTCGCCAGCAGCTCCCACGGTGGGTGCAGTCAAGGCTGCCTCACCCTCACCGGCCCCTGCTGGCGCTAGCAACAGCCGGCGCAGCTCAGGCCCAAAGGCAGCCCCATCGACCTCAGGGCTGGTGGGCGCGAATGCCTCGTCCTTCGCGGGGAGACTTTCCCGCGAAACTTCTCGCTCGCAAGAGCGCGTGTCCGGCGCTTCACAAGAAGCAATGGACACCACACCTATCCCGACGGCGCACCAAGCGCCTAAGGAGCGGCGAGGTTCCCTCGACCGCTTCAGAAAGGACAAATCCCGCGTTACAGGGCCTGGAAAGGGCTCTGTAATCTAAAGCAACATTTCCATTTTTAGTACACACAGCACCAATTTACTTTAATTATGGATACACAAATCATTCAATGGAACGTCAGAGGCCTTCTTAGGAACCTCGACGATGTCCAAGAACTTATTTACCAACACAATCCAAAAGTGCTGTGTGTACAGGAAACGCACTTAAAATCGAAACATACAAATTTTCTCCGACAGTATGTTACGTTTCGTAAAGATCGCGATGATGCTCTCGCATCATCAGGCGGTGTTGCCATTGTAATTCACAAAAGCATCGCATGTCAACGTTTGCAGCTACAAACGCCCCTTGAAGCAGTGGCAGTTCGACTTGTTCTTCTAAACAAGCTCATCACCATCTGCTCACTTTACATACCCCCCCATTACCACTTATATAAACATGAATTTCAGTCCCTTATAGATGAATTGCCAGAACCCTATCTTGTTCTTGGCGATTTCAATGCGCACAGTAGTCTGTGGGGCGACTCTCGTATCGATGCGCGAGGTCGTCTTGTTGAACAATTTCTTTTCTCCTCTGGCGCGTGTCTCCTGAACAAGAAGGAACCTACATTTTACTGTCTCGCAAACAGAACCTTTTCTTCTATTGATCTTAGCATAGCTTCCCCGTCTCTATTATCTGAACTTAAATGGGAAGTTACCAAAAATCCGTACGGGAGCGATCACTTCCCAATACTACTGCGAACAACCAAAACTGAGCCGTCACCACAAGCCCCTCGATGGAAGATTGACACAGCCGATTGGGAGAAATTTCGAAATCTTACTAGTAGCATCTCCTGGGCCAACATGTCTTCGTTAGGAACTGATGCTGCTGTGGAATATTTTACTTCCTTGATAATTGATGCCGCTTCTAAATGCATATCCGAAATAAGTGGTGCGGCATGCAAACGCCGTGTCCCATGGTGGAACGACGAATGTAGGAACGTTCGTAGAAAACAGAACAAAGCGTGGGGGTTGCTACGCGATTCTCCTACTGCGGAGAATCTTATCAATTTTAAGAAGGTAAAGTCCGAAGGCAGGAGAACGCGCCGACAGGCCAGAAGAGAGAGCTGGCAGAAGTTTTTATCAGGTATACACTCGTATACAGATGAGGCCAAAGTCTGGAACAGGGTTAACAAGGTGAGAGGACGACAAACATATTCACTCCCTTTGGTAAACACACAAGGCGACAGCTTGGAAGACCAAGCAAACCACCTGGGTGCACACTTTGAACATGTGTCCAGTTCATTGCACTATTCCCCAGAATTTACAAAACACAAAGCAGCAATAGAAAAACAAAAACTAGATCGAAAGAGCACCGGGAACGAGCCTTATAACTTGCCTTTCTCTTTAGCAGAGCTTCAGGCATCACTCGCCTGTTGCAACCAATCTGCCCCAGGCCCTGACCGCATATTATATGAAATGTTGAAGAACCTGCCCTCTGAAACGAAGAAAACCCTTCTCTGTCTGTATAACTCTATATGGATTTCCGGCGAGATCCCCTCTGCCTGGAAAGAGGCCATAGTGATCCCTATCCTGAAGCAGGGCAAGGATCCATCGTCCGTATCGAGTTACCGGCCCATAGCTCTAACAAGCTGCCTCTGCAAAGCCTTCGAGAAAATGATAAACCGTCGTCTGATACATTTCCTAGAATCAAACAAGCTGCTTGACCCATACCAGTGCGGTTTTCGCGAGGGTCGATCCACCATTGACCATTTGATACGTATTGAGGCACAGATACGTGAAGCTTTTGTTCACAAACAATTCTTCCTTTCTGTTTTCCTCGATATGGAAAAAGCATACGACACCACATGGCGGTTCGGAATACTGAGAGACCTCTCCCACTTTGGTATACGTGGTAATATGTTAAATGTGATTGAAAGTTATCTGCTGAATCGCACATTCCGTGTTCGAGTTGGCAATGCATTATCACGGCCTTTCGTGCAGGAAACCGGAGTACCACAGGGTGGGGTGCTCAGTTGCACTCTCTTCATTATAAAAATGAATTCCTTGCGTCTATGCATCCCACGCAACATTTTATTCAACGTACGTCGATGATATACAGATTGGATTTAAATCGTGCAACCTTGCAATCTGTGAGCGGCAGGTTCAACTTGGTCTGAACAAGGTGGCTAAATGGGCAGACGAGAATGGGTTCTGCCTAAATCCACAAAAGAGCGCCTGCGTCCTTTTTTCTAGAAAGAGAGGACTGTACCCCGACCCCGACATTGACCTGCAAGGACAGCGTCTACCTGTAAAAACGGAACATAAATTCTTAGGCATAATTCTTGACACTAAGCTAACATTCATACCACACTTAAAACATCTAAAAAACAAGTGCATGAAAACAATGAATATTTTAAAAGTGTTGTCACGCACTACATGGGATAGTGACAGAAAGTGTCTGTTAAATTTGTATAAAAGCCTCATACGAACACGCCTAGACTACGGGGCCATAATTTACCAGTCAGCCACCCCAACCGCGTTGAAGATGCTGGACCCCATCCACCATCTAGGTATTCGCTTGTCTACAGGTGCCTTTAGGACAAGCCCTGTAGAAAGCCTTTACGTGGAATCCAATGAGTGGTCCCTCCACTTCCAGAGGACCTACACAGCTTTCATGTATTTTCTTAGAGTGAATGCAAACAGTGAACATCCCTCATATTCCACCGTAAATGATTTGTCCAGCTCCCACCTCTTTCATAACCGACCTGCAGTAAGAGAGCCCTTCTCGTTGCGTGTGAGAAGTCTGGCTGAGGAAATGGATGTCCCACTCTTTGAACATCGTCTAATGACACCCACTATACAGGTCTCACCGTGGCAGTGGCAGATTGTCGACTGTGATTTGTCCTTTTTACATGTTTCGAAGCACGCCCCAGTTGCACACATTAGAATGCATTTCCTCGAACTGCAGCATAAATACTCCTGTCCGGAATTTTACACCGATGCATCAACGTCTCATGCTGGCGTCTCTTATGCAGCGGTTGGCCCATCATTTTCAGATGCCGACGCCCTGCACCCCCTAACGAGCATTTTCACAGCAGAGGCTTATGCAATACTGTCGGCTCTTAAATACATCAAAGAATCGAAAATACCAAAAGCAATCATCTACACAGACTCACTGAGCGTAGTAAAAGCCTTAAAATCTCTTAAGAGGCACAAAAATGCTGTAATAGTATCGCTTTATTCATTCATATGTAGTATTTATGCGTCTGGCCAGCATGTTGTGGTGTGCTGGGTGCCAGGACACCGAGACATCGAGGGAAATGTACTGGCAGACCAGCTTGCCACATCCATCAAGGCAAAAGCTGGCAACACATCTATGCTCGTCCCTGTTCTCGATATGAAGCCATATCTACGCAAGAGACTTCGAGTCCACTGGCAACGTTTGTGGGACGGCCAGACTCATAACAAGCTTCATTTATTTAAGCCCCGTTTAGGGAACTGGCCATCCACCACGAAATCTAGAAGAAATGATGTCCTATTCTGTAGGCTCAGAATAGGACACACTTACGGCACGCACAATTACTTGTTGTCTGGAGGCGAACCCCCGACCTGTACTAGATGTGGGGAGGTACTTACTGTACTTCACATCCTAGTGCAGTGTCCTCTAATAGAACCTGAAAGAAAGAAACACTTTGTTCAAGCCTATAGAGAGAACATACCCCTTCACCCAGCGATGTTTTTAGCTAATGACCCGGTATTTCAGCACGACTCAGTTTTAGCCTTTTTAAACGACATCGACATTTTGCAAGTTCTTCGCCCGAGAGATTCGTAGCAGGGTCCTCTTTCAGAGGACGCTGCTGCGACAGCATTTTGAAATGCACTCTCCTCCAGGCTCTTGCTTCTAAGGGTCTCAGTGAGGCAGTAGTGCCTTGTATCGCTCACAGCTTTTTTTATACCATATTCATTGCGCCCTATCACATCATTGTCATGATCTTATTAATTTTGTATTTTACGCACCTTTAGTGCGCAGAATTTTAGGCCCCTTTACAGCCACCCTACACCTACCCACTGTCATTGATCATACCATTGCTCACTCAGTACACCACGTCTTGGCGCTCTTTGGCCATAGCTGGCCCTTGCGCCAGAAAACAACATATATCATCATCATGAAGTAACAATAGTGACTATATCGGTGCACCTGTAAAAGGCACCCGCCAGGGCATCAACATCTTTGCCAAATTTATTTTATCATGTGGTGAATCACGAACAGGACGCGTCACAGATGTATATAAAGGATATTGGAAGATTATATTTATCATTAATGTGTGTAGATTGGGCGACCTATTACTTTGCTATTCTTCGCAGTCAGTGTACTGTTGGGTGATGCCTTTTTCCATGCCTGGGAACAGTCGAATGTAATCTTATTAGAGAAATTGACTGCTACGTGAAGTAACACTAGTGACTATGTCGGTGCACCTGGAAAGGGCACCCCCCAGGTTGTCAACATCTTCAAACAAAAATATATTACCATGTGATGAAGCAACAACAGGACGCGTCACAGATGTATATAAAGGATATTGAAAGATTATATTTACCATTAATGTGTGTAGATTGGGCGACCTATTACGTTGCTTCTCTTCGCAGTCAGTTTACTGTTGGGTGATGCCTTTTTCCATGCCTGGGAACAGTCGAATGTAATCTTATTAGAGAAATTGACTGCTACGTCAAGTAACACTAGTGACTATATCCGTTAATCTGTAAAGGGCACCCCCCAGGGTGTCAATATCTTGTTCAAAAAAATATATTATCATGTGCTGAATCACGAACAGGACGCGTCACAGATGTATAAAAAGGATATTGGAAGAATATATTTATCATTAATGTGAGTAGATTAGGCGACCTATTGCGTTGCTTTTCTTCGCAGTCAGTTTAGTGTTGGGTGATGCCTTTTTCCATGCCTGGGAATAGTCGAATGTAATCTTATTAGAGAAATCGACTACTACGTGAGGCAACACTAGTGCCTATATCGGTGCACCTGGAAAGGGCACCCCCCAGGGTGTCAACATCTTCACCAAAAAATATATTACCATGTGATGAAGCAACAACAGGATGCGTCACAGATGTATATAAAGGATATTGGAAGAATATAATTATCATTAATGTGTGTAGATTGGGCGACCTATTACGTTGCTTCTCTTCGCAGTCAGTTTACTGTTGGGTGATGCCTTTTTCCATGCCTGGGAACAGTCGAATGTAATCTTATTAGAGAAATTGACTACTACGTGAGGCAACACTAGTGACTATGTCGGTGCACCTGGAAAGGGCACCCCCCCCCCTCGGTTGTCAACATCTTCATCAAAAATATATTACCATGTGATGAAGCAACAACAGGACGCGTCACAGATGTATATAAAGGATATTGGAAGATTATATTTATCATTAATGTGTGTAGATTGGGCGACCTATTACGTTGCTTCTCTTCGCAGTCAGTTTACTGTTGGGTGATGCCTTTTTCCATGCCTGGGAACAGTCAAATGTAATCTTATTACAGAAATTGACTGCTACGTGAAGTAACAATAGTGACTATGTCGGTGCACCTGGAAAGGGCACCCCCCAGGGTGTCAACATCTTCGCCAAAAAATATATTACCATGTGATGAAGCAACAACAGGACGCGTCACAGATGTATATAAAGAATATTGGAAGATTGTATTTATCATTAATGTGTGTACATTGGGCGACCTATTGCGTTGCTTCTCTTCGCAGTCACTTTACTGTTGGGTGATCTGTTTTTCCATGCCTGGGAACGGTCGAATGTAATGTTATTGGAGAAATTGACTACTACGTGAGGCAACACTAGTGACTATATCGGTCCACCTGGAAAGGGCACCCGCCAATAAGTCAACATCTTCACCAAAAAATATATTACCATGTGATGAAGCAACAGGACGCGTCACAGATGTATATAAAGGATATTGAAAGATTATATTTATCATTAATGTGTGTAGATTGGGCGACCTATTACGTTGCTTCTCTTCGCAGTCAGTTTACTGTTGGGTGATGCCTTTTTCCATGCCTGGGAACAGTCGAATGTAATCTTATTAGAGAAATTGACTGCTACGTCAAGTAACACTAGTGACTATATCCGTTAATCTGTAAAGGGCACCCCCCAGGGTGTCAATATCTTGTTCAAAAAAATATATTATCATGTGCTGAATCACGAACAGGACGCGTCACAGATGTATAAAAAGGATATTGGAAGAATATATTTATCATTAATGTGAGTAGATTAGGCGACCTATTGCGTTGCTTTTCTTCGCAGTCAGTTTAGCGTTGGGTGATGCCTTTTTCCATGCCTGGGAATAGTCGAATGTAATCTTATTAGAGAAATCGACTACTACGTGAGGCAACACTAGTGCCTATATCGGTGCACCTGGAAAGGGCACCCCCCAGGGTGTCAACATCTTCACCAAAAAATATATTACCATGTGATGAAGCAACAACAGGATGCGTCACAGATGTATATAAAGGATATTGCAAGAATATATTTATCATTAATGTGTGTAGATTGGGCGACCTATTACTTTGCTTCTCTTCGCCGTCAGTTTACTGTTGGGTGATGCCTTTTTCCATGCCTGGGAACAGTCGAATGTAATCTTATTAGAGAAATTGACTGCTACGTGAAGTAACACTAGTGACTATGTCGGTGCACCTGGAAAGGGCACCCCCCAGGTTGTCAACATCTTCAAACAAAAATATATTACCATGTGATGAAGCAACAACAGGACGCGTCACAGATGTATATAAAGGATATTGGAAGATTATATTTATCATTAATGTGTGTAGATTGGGCGACCTATTACGTTGCTTCTCTTCGCAGTCAGTTTACTGTTGGGTGATGCCTTTTTCCATGCCTGGGAAGAGTCGAATGTAATCTTATTAGAGAAATTGACTGCTATGTGAAGTAACAATAGTGACTATATTGGTGCACCTGTAAAAGGCACCCGCCAGCGCGTCAACATCTTCGCCAAATTTATTTTATCATCTGGTGAATCACGAACAGGACGCATCACAGATGTATAAAAAGATATTGGAAGATTATATTTATCATTAATGTGTGTACATTGGGCGACCTATTACGTTGCTATTCTTCGCAGTCAGTTTACTGTTGGGCGATGCCTTTTTCCATGCCTGGGAACAGTCGAATGTAATCTTATTAGAGAGATTGACTACTACGTGAGGCAACACTAGTGACTATGTCGGTGCACCTGGAAAGGGCACCCCCCAGGTTGTCAACATCTTCACCAAAATATATATTACCATGTGATGAAGCAACAACAGGACGCGTCACAGATGTATATAAAGGATATTGGAAGATTATATTTATCATTAATGTGCGTAGATTGGGCGACTTATTACGTTGCTTCTCTTCGCAGTCAGTTTACTGTTGGGTGATGCCTTTTTCCATGCCTGGGAAGAGTCGAATGTAATCTTATTAGAGAAATTGACTGCTACGTGAAGTAACAATAGTGACTATATTGGTGCACCTGTAAAAGGGCACCCCTCAGGTTGTCAACATCTTCACCAAAATATAAATTACCATGTGATGAAGCAACAACAGGAGGCGTCACAGATGTATATAAAGGATATTGGAAGATTATATTTATCATTTATGTGTGGAGATTGGGCGACCTATTACGTTGCTTCTCTTCGCAGTCAGTTTACTGTTGGGTGATGCCTTTTTCCATGCCTGGGAACAGTCGAATGTAATCTTATTAGAGAAATTGACTGCTACGTGAAGTAACAATAGTGACTATATCAGGTGCACCTGTAAAAGGCACCCGCCAGGGCATCAACATCTTTGCCAAATTTATTTTATCATGTGGTGAATCACGAACAGGACGCGTCACAGATGTATATAAAGGATATTGGAAGATTATATTTATCATTAATGTGTGTACATTGGGCGACCTATTACGTTGCTTCTCTTCGCAGTCAGTTTACTGTTGGGTGATGCCTTTTTCCATGCCTGGGAACAGTCGAATGTAATCTTATTAGAGAAATTGACTGCTACGTGAAGTAACAATAGTGACTATATCGGTGCACCTGTAAAGGCACCCGCCAGGGCATCAACATCTTTGCCAAAATTATTTATCATGTGGTGAATCACGAACAGGACGCGTCACAGATGTATATAAAGGATATTGGAAGATTATATTTATCATTAATGTGTGTAGATTGGGCGACCTATTACGTTGCTATTCTTCGCAGTCAGTTTAGCTGTTGGGTGATGCCTTTTTCCATGCCTGGGAACTAGTCGAATGTAATCTTATTAGAGAAATTGACTGCTACGTGAGTAACACTAGTGACTATGTCGGTGCACCTGGAAAGGGCACCCCCCAGGTTGTCAACATCTTCAACAAAAATATATTACCATGTGATGAAGCAACAACAGGACGCGTCACAGATGTATATAAAGGATATTGAAAGATTATATTTACCATTAATGTGTGTAGATTGGGCGACCTATTACTTTGCTTCTCTTCGCAGTCAGTTTACTGTTGGGTGATGCCTTTTTCCATGCCTGGGAACAGTCGAATGTAATCTTATTAGAGAAATTGACTGCTACGTGAAGTAACACTAGTGACTATGTCGGTGCACCTGGAAAGGGCACCCCCCAGGTTGTCAACATCTTCAAACAAAAATATATTACCATGTGATGAAGCAACAACAGGACGCGTCACAGATGTATATAAAGGATATTGGAAGATTATATTTATCATTAATGTGTGTAGATTGGGCGACCTATTACGTTGCTTCTCTTCGCAGTCAGTTTACTGTTGGGTGATGCCTTTTTCCATGCCTGGGAAGAGTCGAATGTAATCTTATTAGAGAAATTGACTGCTACGTGAAGTAACAATAGTGACTATATTGGTGCACCTGTAAAAGGCACCCGCCAGCGCGTCAACATCTTCGCCAAATTTATTTTATCATCTGGTGAATCACGAACAGGACGCATCACAGATGTATAAAAAGATATTGGAAGATTATATTTATCATTAATGTGTGTACATTGGGCGACCTATTACGTTGCTATTCTTCGCAGTCAGTTTACTGTTGGGCGATGCCTTTTTCCATGCCTGGAACAGTCGAATGTAATCTTATTAGAGAGATTGACTACTACGTGAGGCAACACTAGTGACTATGTCGGTGCACCTGGAAAGGGCACCCCCCAGGTTGTCAACATCTTCAAACAAAAATATATTACCATGTGATGAAGCAACAACAGGACGCGTCACAGATGTATATAAAGGATATTGGAAGATTATATTTATCATTAATGTGCGTAGATTGGGCGACCTATTACGTTGCTTCTCTTCGCAGTCAGTTTACTGTTGGGTGATGCCTTTTTCCATGCCTGGGAAGAGTCGAATGTAATCTTATTAGAGAAATTGACTGCTACGTGAAGTAACAATAGTGACTATATTGGTGCACCTGTAAAAGGGCACCCCTCAGGTTGTCAACATCTTCACCAAAATATAAATTACCATGTGATGAAGCAACAACAGGAGGCGTCACAGATGTATATAAAGGATATTGGAAGATTATATTTATCATTTATGTGTGGAGATTGGGCGACCTATTGCGTTGCTTCTCTTCGCAGTCAGTTTACTGTTGGGTGATGCCTTTTTCCATGCCTGGGAACAGTCGAATGTAATCTTATTAGAGAAATTGACTGCTACGTGAAGTAACAATAGTGACTATATCGGTGCACCTGTAAAAGGCATCCGCCAGGGCATCAACATCTTTGCCAAATTTATTTTATCATGTGGTGAATCACGAACAGGACGCGTCACAGATGTATATAAAGGATATTGGAAGATTATATTTATCATTAATGTGTGTACATTGGGCGACCTATTACGTTGCTATTCTTCGCAGTCAGTTTACTGTTGGGTGATGCCTTTTTCCATGCCTGGGAACAGTCGAATGTAATCTTATTAGAGAAATTGACTACTACGTGAGGCAACACTAGTGACTATATCGGTGCACCTGGAAAGGGCACCCCCCAGGGTGTCATCATCTTCACCAAAAATATATTACCATTGTGATGAAGCAACAGGACGCGTCACAGATGTATATAAAGGATATTGAAAGATTATATTTATCATTAATGTGTGTAGATTGGGCGACCTATTACGTTGCTTCTCTTCGCAGTCAGTTTACTGTTGGGTGATGCCTTTTTCCATGCCTGGGAACAGTCGAATGTAATCTTATTAGAGAAATTGACTGCTACGTCAAGTAACACTAGTGACTATATCCGTTAATCTGTAAAGGGCACCCCCCAGGGTGTCAATATCTTGTTCAAAAAAATATATTATCATGTGCTGAATCACGAACAGGACGCGTCACAGATGTATAAAAGGATATTGGAAGAATATATTTATCATTAATGTGAGTAGATTAGGCGACCTATTGCGTTGCTTTTCTTCGCAGTCAGTTTAGTGTTGGGTGATGCCTTTTTCCATGCCTGGGAATAGTCGAATGTAATCTTATTAGAGAAATCGACTACTACGTGAGGCAACACTAGTGCCTATATCGGTGCACCTGGAAAGGGCACCCCCCAGGGTGTCAACATCTTCACCAAAAAATATATTACCATGTGATGAAGCAACAACAGGATGCGTCACAGATGTATATAAAGGATATTGCAAGAATATATTTATCATTAATGTGTGTAGATTGGGCGACCTATTACTTTGCTTCTCTTCGCAGTCAGTTTACTGTTGGGTGATGCCTTTTTCCATGCCTGGGAACAGTCGAATGTAATCTTATTAGAGAAATTGACTGCTACGTGAAGTAACACTAGTGACTATGTCGGTGCACCTGGAAAGGGCACCCCCCCCCCCTCGGTTGTCAACATCTTCAAACAAAAATATATTACCATGTGATGAAGCAACAACAGGACGCGTCACAGATGTATATAAAGGATATTGGAAGATTATATTTATCATTAATGTGTGTAGATTGGGCGACCTATTACGTTGCTTCTCTTCGCAGTCAGTTTACTGTTGGGTGATGCCTTTTTCCATGCCTGGGAACAGTCGAATGTAATCTTAATAGAGAAATTGACTGCTACGTGAAGTAACAATAGTGACTATATTGGTGCACCTGTAAAAGGCACCCGCCAGGGCGTCAACATCTTCGCCAAATTTATTTTATCATGTGGTGAATCACGAACAGGACGCATCACAGATGTATAAAAGGATATTGGAAGATTATATTTATCATTAATGTGTGTAGCATTGGGCGACCTATTACGTTGCTATTCTTCGCAGTCAGTTTACTGTTGGGCGATGCCTTTTTCCATGCCTGGGAACAGTCGAATGTAATCTTATTAGAGAGATTGACTACTACGTGAGGCAACACTAGTGACTATGTCGGTGCACCTGGAAAGGGCACCCCCCAGGTTGTCAACATCTTCACCAAAAATATATTACCATGTGATGAAGCAACAACAGGACGCGTCACAGATGTATATAAAGGATATTGGAAGATTATATTTATCATTAATGTGTGTAGATTGGGCGACCTATTACGTTGCTTCTCTTCGCAGTCAGTTTACTGTTGGGTGATGCCTTTTTCCATGCCTGGGAAGAGTCGAATGTAATCTTATTAGAGAAATTGACTGCTACGTGAAGTAACAATAGTGACTATATTGGTGCACCTGTAAAAGGCACCCGCTAGCGCGTCAACATCTTCGCCAAATTTATTTTATCATCTGGTGAATCACGAACAGGACGCATCACAGATGTATAAAAAGATATTGGAAGATTATATTTATCATTAATGTGTGTACATTGGGCGACCTATTACGTTGCTATTCTTCGCAGTCAGTTTACTGTTGGGCGATGCCTTTTTCCATGCCTGGAACAGTCGAATGTAATCTTATTAGAGAGATTGACTACTACGTGAGGCAACACTAGTGACTATGTCGGTGCACCTGGAAAGGGCACCCCCCAGGTTGTCAACATCTTCAAACAAAAATATATTACCATGTGATGAAGCAACAACAGGACGCGTCACAGATGTATATAAAGGATATTGGAAGATTATATTTATCATTAATGTGCGTAGATTGGGCGACCTATTACGTTGCTTCTCTTCGCAGTCAGTTTACTGTTGGGTGATGCCTTTTTCCATGCCTGGGAAGAGTCGAATGTAATCTTATTAGAGAAATTGACTGCTACGTGAAGTAACAATAGTGACTATATTGGTGCACCTGTAAAAGGGCACCCCTCAGGTTGTCAACATCTTCACCAAAATATAAATTACCATGTGATGAAGCAACAACAGGAGGCGTCACAGATGTATATAAAGGATATTGGAAGATTATATTTATCATTTATGTGTGGAGATTGGGCGACCTATTGCGTTGCTTCTCTTCGCAGTCAGTTTACTGTTGGGTGATGCCTTTTTCCATGCCTGGGAACAGTCGAATGTAATCTTATTAGAGAAATTGACTGCTACGTGAAGTAACAATAGTGACTATATCGGTGCACCTGTAAAAGGCACCCGCCAGGGCATCAACATCTTTGCCAAATTTATTTTATCATGTGGTGAATCACGAACAGGACGCGTCACAGATGTATATAAAGGATATTGGAAGATTATATTTATCATTAATGTGTGTACATTGGGCGACCTATTACGTTGCTATTCTTCGCAGTCAGTTTACTGTTGGGTGATGCCTTTTTCCATGCCTGGGAACAGTCGAATGTAATCTTATTAGAGAAATTGACTACTACGTGAGGCAACACTAGTGACTATATCGGTGCACCTGGAAAGGGCACCCCCCAGGGTGTCATCATCTTCACCAAAAAATATATTACCATGTGATGAAGCAACAACAGGACGCGTCACAGATGTATATAAAGGATATTGGAAGATTATATTTATCATTAATGTGTGTAGATTGGGCGACCTATTACGTTGCTTCTCTTCGCAGTCAGTTTACTGTTGGGTGATGCCTTTTTCCATGCCTGGGAACAGTCGAATGTAATCTTATTAGAGAAATTGACTGCTACGTGAAGTAACACTAGTGACTATATCGGTGCACCTGTAAAGGGCACCCCCCAGGGTGTCAACATCTTTCACAAAAATATATTATCATGTGATGAAGCACGAACAGGACGCGTCACAGATGTATATAAAGGATATTGGAAGATTATATTTATCATTAATGTGTGTAGATTGGGCGACCTATTACGTTGCTTCTCTTCGCAGTCAGTTTACTGTTGGGTGATGCCTTTTTCCATGCCTGGGAACAGTCGAATGTAATCTTATTAGAGAAATTGACTACTACGTGAGGCAACACTAGTGCCTATATCGGTGCACCTGGAAAGGGCACCCCCCAGGGTGTCAACATCTTCACCAAAAAATATATTACCATGTGATGAAGCAACAACAGGACGCGTCACAGATGTATATAAAGGATATTGCAAGAATATATTTATCATTAATGTGTGTAGATTGGGCGACCTATTACGTTGCTTCTCTTCGCAGTCAGTTTACTGTTGGGTGATGCCTTTTTCCATGCCTGGGAACAGTCGAATGTAATCTTATTAGAGAAATTGACTGCTACGTGAAGTAACACTAGTGACTATGTCGGTGCACCTGGAAAGGGCACCCCCCAGGTTGTCAACATCTTCAAACAAAAATATATTACCATGTGATGAAGCAACATCAGGACGCGTCACAGATGTATATAAAGGATATTGGAAGATTATATTTATCATTAATGTGTGTAGATTGGGCGACCTATTACGTTGCTTCTCTTCGCAGTCAGTTTACTGTTGGGTGATGCCTTTTTCCATGCCTGGGAACAGTCGAATGTAATCTTATTAGAGAAATTGACTGCTACGTGAAGTAACACTAGTGACTATATCGGTGCACCTGTAAAGGGCACCCCCAGGGTGTCAACATCTTCACCAAAATATATTACCATGTGATGAAGCAACAACAGGACGCGTCACAGATGTATATAAAGGATATTGGAAGATTATATTTATCATTAATGTGTGTAGATTGGGCGACCTATTACGTTGCTTCTCTTCGCAGTCAGTTTACTGTTGGGTGATGCCTTTTTCCATGCCTGGGAACAGTCGAATGTAATCTTATTAGAGAGATTGACTACTACGTGAGGCAACACTAGTGACTATGTCGGTGCACCTGGAAAGGGCACCCCCCAGGTTGTCAACATCTTCACCAAAATATATATTACCATGTGATGAAGCAACAACAGGACGCATCACAGATGTATAAAAAGATATTGGAAGATTATATTTATCATTAATGTGTGTAGTTTGGGCGACCTATTACGTTGCTTCTCTTCGCAGTCAGTTTACTGTTGGGTGATGCCTTTTTCCATGCCTGGGAACAGTCGAATGTAATCTTATTAGAGAAATTGACTGCTACGTGAAGTAACAATAGTGACTATATTGGTGCACCTGTAAAAGGGCACCCCTCAGGTTGTCAACATCTTCACCAAAATATAAATTACCATGTGATGAAGCAACAACAGGAGGCGTCACAGATGTATATAAAGGATATTGGAAGATTATATTTATCATTTATGTGTGGAGATTGGGCGACCTATTACGTTGCTTCTCTTCGCAGTCAGTTTACTGTTGGGCGATGCCTTTTTCCATGCCTGGAACAGTCGAATGTAATCTTATTAGAGAGATTGACTACTACGTGAGGCAACACTAGTGACTATGTCGGTGCACCTGGAAAGGGCACCCCCCAGGTTGTCAACATCTTTGCCAAATTTATTTTATCATGTGGTGAATCACGAACAGGACGCATCACAGATGTATAAAAAGATATTGGAAGATTATATTTATCATTATGTGTGTAGATTGGCGACCTACGTTGCTTCTCTTCGCAGTCAGTTTACTGTTGGTGATGCCTTTTTCCATGCCTGGGAACAGTCGAATGTAATCTTATTAGAGAGAATTGACTACTACGTGAGGCACACTAGTGACTATAGTCGGTGCACCTGGAAAGGGCACCCCCCAGGGTGTCAACATCTTCAGCCAAAAATATTACCATGTGATGAAGCAACAACAGGACGCGTCACAGATGTATATAAAGGATATTGGAAGATTATATTTATCATTAATGTGTGTAGATTGGGCGACCTATTACGTTGCTTCTCTTCGCAGTCAGTTTACTGTTGGGTGATGCCTTTTTCATGCCTGGGAACAGTCGAATGTAATCTATTAGAGAAATTGACTGCTACGTGAAGGAACACTAGTGACTATATCGGTGCA